>NC_092387.1:15386243-15602543 GCF_030028105.1 Mobula birostris | reverse complement strand
GACACCTGTCCTGTGCTCCAGATAACACTCCTGTGCTGCAGATACCACTCCTGTGCTCTGGATACCTGTCCTGTGCTCCAGACACTACTCCTGTTTTCCAGATACCACCCCTGTGCTCTGGACACCTGTCCTGTGCTCCAGATACCACTCCTGTGCTCTAGACACCTGTCCTATGCTCCAGATGCCACTCCAGTGCTCCAGATACCACTCTTGTGCTCTAGATACCACTCCTGTGCTCCAGTTGCCACTCCTGTGCTCCACATACCACTCCTGTGTTCTAGATACCGCTCCTGTCCTCCAGATACCACTCCTGTGCTCTAGATACCACTCCTGTGCTCCAGACACTACTCCTGCTCTCCAGATACCACCCCTGTGCTCTAGACACCTGTCCTGTGCTCCAGATACCACTCCTGTGCTCTAGACACCTGTCCTGTGCTCCACATACCACTCCTGTGCTCTAGACACCTGTCCTGTGCTCCAGATTCAAATCTCTTGTGCTCCAGATACCACTACTGTGCTCTAGATACCTGTCCTATGCTGCAGATTCAAATCTCCTGTGCTCCAGATACCACTCCGGTGCTCCAGATACCACCCCTGTGCTCCAGATTCAAATGTCCTGTGCTCCAGATACCGCTCCTGTGCTCTAGATACCTGTACTGTGCTCCAGATACCACTCCTGTGCTCCGGACACCACTCCTATGCTCCAGATACAATTCCTGTGCTCCAGGTACTACTCCTGGTCTCCAGATACCACTCCTGTGCTCTAGACACCTGCCCTGTGCTCCAGATACCTCTCCTGTGCTCCAGATACCACCCCTGTGCTCTAGATACCTGTCCTATGCTCCAGATTCAAATCTCCTGTGCTCCAGATACCACTCCTGTGCTCCAGATACCACCCCTGTGCTCCAGATTCAAATCTCCTGTGCTCCAGATACCACTCCTGTGCTCTAGACACCTGTCCTGTGCTCTAGACACCTGTCCTGTGCTCCAGATTCAAATCTCTTGTGCTCTAGATACCACTCCTGTGCTCCAGATACCACTCCTGTGCTCTAGATACCACTCCTGTGCTCCAGATACCACCCCTGTGCTCTAGATACCTCTCCTGTGCTCCAGATAACACTCCCTGTCTCCAGATACCACCCCTGTGCTTTAGACACCTGTCCTGTGCTCCAGATTCAAATCTCTTGTGCTCCAGATACCACTCCTGTGCTCTAGACACCTGTCCTGTGCTCCAGATTCAAATGTCTTGTGCTCCAGATACCACTCCTGTGCTCTAGATACCACTCCTGTGCTCCAGATACCACCCCTGTGCTCTAGATTCCTGTCCTATACTCCAGATTCAAATCTCCTGTGCTCCAGACACTACTCCTGGTCTCCAGATACCACCCCTGTGCTCTAGACACCTGTCCTGTGCTCCAGATAACACTCCTGTGCTGCAGATACCACTCCTGTGCTCTAGACACCTGTCCTGTGCTCCAGATAACACTCCTGGTCTCCAGATACCACCCCTGTGCTCTAGACACCTGTCCTGTGCTCCAGATTCAAATCTCTTATGCTCCAGATAACACTCCTGTGCTCTAGACACCTTTCCTGTGCTCCAGATTCAAATCTCTTGTGCTCCAGATACCACTCCTGTGCTCTAGATACCACTCCTGTGCTCCAGATACAACTTCTGCGCTCCAGATACCTGTCCTGTGCTCCAGATTCAAATTTTTTGTGCTCCAGATACCACTCCTGTGCTCTAGATACCACTCCTGTGCTCCAGATACCACCCCTGTGCTCTAGATTCCTGTCCTATACTCCAGATTCAAATCTCCTGTGCTCCAGACACTACTCCTGGTCTCCAGATACCACCCCTGTGCTCTAGACACCTGTCCTGTGCTCCAGATAACACTCCTCTGCTGCAGATACCACTCCTGTGCTCTAGATACCTGTCCTGTGCTCCAGATACCACTCCTGTGTTCTAGATTCCACTCCTGTGCTCCAGACACTACTCCTGCTCTCCAGATACCACCCCTGTGGTCTAGACACCTGTCCTGTGCTCCAGATAACACTCCTGTGCTCCAGATACCACCCCTGTGCTCTAGATACCTGTCCTGTGCTCCAGATTCAAATCTCTTATGCACCAGATAACACTCCTGTGCTCCAGATACCACTCCTGTGCTCTAGATACCTGTCCTATACTCCAGATGCCAGTCCAGTGCTCCAGATACCACCCCTGTGCTCCAGATACCACCCCTGTGCTCTAGATTCCTGTCCTATACTCCAGATTCAAATCTCCTGTGCTCCAGACACTACTCCTGGTCTCCAGATACCACCCCTGTGCTCTAGACACCTGTCCTGTGCTCCAGATAACACTCCTCTGCTGCAGATACCACTCCTGTGCTCTAGATACCTGTCCTGTGCTCCAGATACCACTCCTGTGTTCTAGATACAACTCCTGTGCTCCAGGCACTACTCCTGCTCTCCAGATACCACCCCTGTGCTCTAGACACCTGTCCTGTGCTCCAGATAACACTCCTGTGCTCCAGATACCACCCCTGTGCTCTAGATACCTGTCCTGTGCTCCAGATTCAAATCTCTTATGCTCCAGATAACACTTCTGTGCTCCAGATACCACTCCTGTGCTCTAGATACCTGTCCTATGCTCCAGATGCCACTCCAGTGCTCCAGATACCACTCTTATACTCTAGATACCACTCCTGTGCTCCAGATACCACTCTTGTGCTCTAGATACCTCTCCTGTGCTCCAGATACCACTCCTGTGCTCTAGATACCGCTCCTGTGCTCCAGACACTACTCCTGGTTTCCAGATACCACCCCTGTGCTCTGGACACCTGTCCTGTGCTCCAGATACCACTCCTGTGCTCTAGACACCTGTCCTATGCTCCAGATGCCACTCCAGTGCTCCAGATACCACTCTTGTGCTCTAGATACCACTCCTGTGCTCCAGTTGCCACTCCTGTGCTCCACATACCACTCCTGTGCTCTAGATATCGCTCCTGTCCTCCAGATACCACTCCTGTGCTCTAGATACCACTCCTGTGCTCCAGACACTACTCCTGGTCTCCAGACACCACCCCTGTGCTCTAGACACCTGTCCTGTGCTCCAGATACCACTCCTGTGCTCTAGACACCTGTCCTGTGCTCCAGATACCACTCCTGTGCTCTAGACACCTGTCCTATGCTCCAGATTCAAATCTCCTGTGCTCCAGATACCACTCCTGTGCTCTAGATACCTGTCCTGTGCTCCAGATACCACTCCTGTGCTCCGGACACCACTCCTATGCTCCAGATACCATTCCTGTGCTCCAGGTACCACTCCTGGTCTCCAGATACCTCTCCTGTGCTCCAGATACCACCCCTGTGCTCTAGATACCTGTCCTATGCTCCAGATTCAAATCTCCTGTGCTCCAGATACCACTCCTGTGCTCCAGATACCACCCCTGTGTTCCAGATTCAAATCTCCTGTGCTCCAGATACCACTCCTGTGCTCTAGACACCTGTCCTGTGCTCCAGATTCAAATCTCTTGTGCTCCAGATACCACTCCTGTGCTCTAGATACCACTCCTGTGCTCCAGATACCACTCCTGTGCTCTAGATACCACTCCTGTGCTCCAGATACCACCCCTGTGCTCTAGATATCTGTCCTGTGCTCCAGACACCACTCCTATGATCTAGATGCCACTCCTGTGCTCTGGATACCACTCCTCTGCTCCAGACACTACCTCTGGTCTCCAGATACAACCCCTGTGCTCTAGACACCTCTCCTGTGCTCCAGATAACACTCCTGGTCTCCAGATACCACCCCTGTGCTTTAGACACCTGTCCTGTGCTCCAGATTCAAATCTCTTGTGCTCCAGATACCACTCTTGTGCTCTAGACACCTGTCCTGTGCTCCAGATTCAAATGTCTTGTGCTCCAGATACCACTCCTGTGCTCTAGATACCACTCCTGTGCTCCAGATACCACCCCTGTGCTCTAGATTCCTGTCCTATTCTCCAGATTCAAATCTCCTGTGCTCCAGACACTACTCCTGGTCTCCAGATACCACCCCTGTGCTCTAGACACCTGTCCTGTGCTCCAGATAACACTCCTGTGCTGCAGATACCACTCCTGTGCTCTAGATTCCTGTCCTGTGCTCCAGATTCCGCTCCTGTGCTCCGGACACTACTCCTGCTCTCCAGATACCACCCCTGTGCTCTAGACACCTTTCCTGTGCTCCAGATTCAAATCTCTTGTGCTCCAGATACCACTCCTGTGCTCTAGATACCACTCCAGTGCTCCAGATACAACTTCTGTGCTCCAGATACCTGTCATGTGCTCCAGATTCAAATCTCTTGTGCTCCAGATACCACCCCTGTGCTCTAGATTCCTGTCCTATACTCCAGATTAAAATCTCCTGTGCTCCAGACACTACTCCTGGTCTCCAGATACAAACCCTGTGGTCTAGACAACTGTCCTGTGCTCCAGATAACACTCCTCTGCTGCAGATACCACTCCTGTGCTCTAGATACCTGTCCTGTGCTCCAGATACCACTCCTGTGCTCCAGACACTACTCCTGCTCTCCAGATACCATCCCTGTGCTCTAGACACCTGTCCTGTGCTCCAGATAACACTCCTGTGCTCCAGATACCAACCCTGTGCTCTAGATACCTGTCCTGTGCTCCAGATTCAAATCTCTTACGCTCCAGATAACACTCCTGTGCTCCAGATACCACTCCTGTGCTCTAGATACCTGTCCTATGCTCCAGATGCCACACCAGTGCTCCAGATACCACTCTTATGCTCTAGATATCACTCCTGTGCTCCAGATACCACTCTTGTGCTCTAGATACCTCTCCTGTGCTCCAGATACCACTCCTGTCCTCTAGACACCTGTCCTATGCTCCAGATGCCACTCCAGTGCTCCAGATACCACTCTTGTGCTCTAGATACCACTCCTGTGCTCCAGTTGCCACTCCTGTGCTCCACTTACCACTCCTGTGCTCTAGATACCTCTCCTGTCCTCCAGATACCACTCCTGTGCTCTAGATACCACTCCTGTGCTCCAGACACTACTCCTGGTCTCCAGATACCACCCCTGTGCTCTAGACACCTGTCCTGTGCTCCAGATACCACTCCTGTGCTCTAGATACCTGTCCTGTGCTCCAGATACCACTCCTGTGCTCTAGACACCTGCCCTGTGCTCCAGATTCAAATCTCTTGTGCTCCAGATACCACTCCTGTGCTCCAGGTACCACCCCTGTGCTCCAGATTCAAATCTCCTGTGCTCCAGATACTGCTCCTGTGCTCTAGATACCTGTCCTGTGCTCCAGATACCACTCCTGTGCTCCGGACACCACTCCTATGCTCCAGATACCATTCCTGTGCTCCAGGTACCACTCCTGGTCTCCAGATACCACTCCTGTGCTCTAGACCCCTGCCCTGTGCTCCAGATACCTCTCCTGTGCTCCAGATACCATCCCTGTGCTCTAGATACCTGTCCTATGCTCCAGATTCAAATCCCCTGTGCTCCAGATACCACTCCTGTGCTCCAGATAACACCCCTGTGCAACAGATTCAAATCTCCTGTGCTCCAGATACCACTCCTGTGCTCTAGACACCTGTCCTGTGCTCCAGATTCAAATCTCTTGTGCTCCAGATACCACTCCTGTGCTCTGGATACCACTCCTGTTCTCCAGACACTACTTCTGGTCTCCAGATACCACCCCTGTGCTCTAGACACCTCTCCTGTGCTCCAGATAACACTCCTGGTCTCCAGATACCACCCCTGTGCTCTAGACACCTGTCCTGTGCTCCAGATTCAAATCTCTTGTGCTCCAGATACCACTCCTGTGCTCTAGACACCTGTCCTGTGCTCCACATTCAAATCTCTTGTGCTCCAGATACCACTCCTGTTCTCCAGATACCACCCCTGTGCTCTAGATTCCTGTCCTATACTCCAGATTCAAATCTCCTGTGCTCCAGACACTACTCCTGGTCTCCAGATACCACCCCTGTGCTCTAGACACCTGTCCTGTGCTCCAGATAACACTCCTGTGCTGCAGATACCACTCCTGTGCTCTAGATACCTGTCCTGTGCTCCAGATACCACTCCGGTGTTCTAGATACCACTCCTGTGCTCCAGACACTACTCCTGCTCTCCAGATACCACCCCTGTGCTCTAGACACCTGTCCTGTGCTCCAGATAAAACTCCTGGTCTCCAGATACCACCCCTGTGCTCTAGACACCTGTCCTGTGCTCCAGATTCAAATCTCTTATGCTCCAGATAACACTCCTGTGCTCTAGACACCTTTCCTGTGCTCCAGATTCAAATCTCTTGTGCTCCAGATACCACTCCTGTGCTCTAGATACCACTCCTGTGCTCCAGATACAACTTCTGTGCTCCAGATACCTGTCCTGTACTCCAGATTCAAATTTTTTGTGCTCCAGATACCACTCCTGTGCTCTAGATACCACTCCTGTGCTCCAGATACCACCCCTGTGCTCTAGATTCCTGTCCTATACTCCAGATTCAAATCTCCTGTGCTCCAGACACTACTCCTGGTGTCCAGATACCACCCCTGTGCTCTAGACACCTATCCTGTGCTCCAGATAACACTCCTCTGCTGCAGATACCACTCCTGTGCTCTAGATACCTGTCCTGTGCTCCAGATACCACTCCTGTGTTCTAGATTCCACTCCTGTGCTCCAGACACTACTCCTGCTCTCCAGATACCACCCCTGTGCTCTAGACACCTGTCCTGTGCTCCAGATAACACTCCTGTGCTCCAGATACCACTCCTGTGCTCTAGATACCTGTCCTATGCTCCAGATGCCACTCCAGTGCTCCAGATACCACTCCTGTGCTCCCGATACCTCTCCTGTGCTCTAGATTCCTGTCCTATACTCCAGATTCAAATCTCCTGTGCTCCAGACACTACTCCTGGTCTCCAGATACCACCCCTGTGCTCTAGACACCTGTCCTGTGCTCCAGATAACACTCCTCTGCTGCAGATACCACTCCTGTGCTCTGGATACCTGTCCTGTGCTCCAGATACCACTCCTGTGTTCTAGATACAACTCCTGTGCTCCAGGCACTACTCCTGCACTCCAGATACCACCCCTGTGCTCTAGACACCTGTCCTGTGCTCCAGATAACACTCCTGTGCTCCAGATACCACCCCTGTGCTCTAGATACCTGTCCTGTGCTCCAGATTCAAATCTCTTATGCTCCAGATAACACTCCTGTGCTACAGATACCACTCCTGTGCTCTAGATACCTGTCCTATGCTCCAGATGCCACTCCAGTGCTCCAGATAACACTCTTATACTCTAGATACCACTCCTGTGCTCCAGATACCACTCTTGTGCTCTAGATACCTCTCCTGTGCTCCAGATACCACTCCTGTGCTCTAGATACCGCTCCTGTGCTCCAGACACTATTCCTGGTTTCCAGATACCACCCCTGTGCTCTGGACACCTGTCCTGTGCTCCAGATACCACTCCTGTGCTCTAGACACCTGTCCTATGCTCCAGATGCCACTCCAGTGCTCCAGATACCACTCTTGTGCTCTAGATACCACTCCTGTGCTCCAGTTGCCACTCCTGTGCTCCACATACCACTCCTGTGCTCTAGATACCGCTCCTGTCCTCCAGATACCACTCCTGTGCTCTAGATACCACACCTGTGCTCCAGACACTACTCCTGGTCTCCAGATACCACCCCTGTGCTCTAGACACCCATCCTGTGCTCCAGATACCACTCCTGTGCTCTAGACACCTGTCCTATACTCCAGATTCAAATCTCCTGTGCTCCAGATACCAATCCTGTGCTCCAGATACCACCCCTGTGCTCCAGATTCAAATGTCCTGTGCTCCAGATACCGCTCCTGTGCTCTAGATACCTGTCCTGTGCTCCAGATACCACTCCTGTGCTCCGGACACCACTCCTATGCTCCAGATACCATTCCTGTGCTCCAGGTACCACTCCTGGTCTCCAGATACCACTCCTGTGCTCTAGACACCTGCCCTGTGCTCCAGATACCTCTCCTGTGCTCCAGATACCACCCCTGTGCTCTAGATACCTGTCCTATGCTCCAGATTCAAATCTCCTGTGCTCCAGATACCACCTCTGTGCTCCAGATACCACCCCTGTGCTCCAGATTCAAATCTCCTGTGCTCCAGAGACCACTCCTGTGCTCTAGACACCTGTCCTGTGCTCCAGATTCAAATCTCTTGTGCTCCAGATACCACTCCTGTGCTCTAGATACCACTCCTGTGCTCCAGATACCACTCCTGTGCTCTAGATACCACTCCTGTGCTCCAGATACCACCCCTGTGCTCTAGATATATGTCCTGTGCTCCAGACACCACTCCTATGATCTAGATGCCACTCCTGTGCTCTGGATACCACTCCTGTGCTCCAGACACTACTTCTGGTCTCCAGATACAACCCCTGTGCTCTAGACACATCTCCTGTGCTCCAGATAACACTCCTGGTCTCCAGATACCACCCCTGTGCTTTAGACACCTGTCCTGTGCTCCAGATTCAAATCTCTTGTGCTCCAGATACCACTCCTGTGCTCTAGACACCTGTCCTGTGCTCCGGATTCAAATGTCTTGTGCTCCAGATACCACTCCTGTGCTCTAGATACCACTCCTGTGCTCCAGATACCACCCCTGTGCTCTAGATTCCTGTCCTATACTCCAGATTCAAATCTCCTGTGCTCCAGACACTACTCCTGGTCTCCAGATACCACCCCTGTGCTCTAGACACCTGTCCTGTGCTCCAGATAACACTCCTGTGCTGCAGATACCACTCCTGTGCTCTAGATACCTGTCCTGTGCTCCAGATACCGCTCCTGTGCTCCGGACACTACTCCTGCTCTCCAGATACCACCCCTGTGCTCTAGACACCTGTCCTGTGCTCCAGATTCAAATCTCTTATGCTCCAGATAACACTCCTGTGGTCTAGACAACTTTCCTGTGCTCCAGATTCAAATCTCTTGTCCTCCAGATACCACTCCTGTGCTCTAGATACCACTCCTGTGCTCCAGATACAACTTTTGTGCTCCAGATACCTGTCATGTGCTCCAGATTCAAATCTCTTGTGCTCCAGATACCACTCCTGTGCTCTAGATACCACTCCTGTGCTCCAGATACTACTCCTGGTCTCCAGATACAAACCCTGTGCTCTAGACACCTGTCCTGTGCTCCAGATAACACTCCTCTGCTGCAGATACCACTCCTGTGCTCTAGATACCTGTCCTGTGCTCCAGATACCACTCCTGTGCTCCAGACTCCTGTCCTGTACTAGATTCCTGTCCTATACTCCAGATTCAAATCTCCTGTGCTCCAGACACTACTCCTGGTCTCCAGATACAAACCCTGTGCTCTAGACACCTGTCCTGTGCTCCAGATAACACTCCTCTGCTGCAGATACCACTCCTGTGCTCTAGATACCTGTCCTGTGCTCCAGATACCACTCCTGTGCTCCAGACACTACTCCTGCTCTCCAGATACCACCCCTGTGCTCTAGACACCTGTCCTGTGCTCCAGATAACACTCCTGTGCTCCCGATACCACCCCTGTGCTCTAGATACCTGTCCTGTGCTCCAGATTCAAATCTCTTATGCTCCAGATAACACTCCTGTGCTCCAGATACGACTCCTGTGCTCTAGATACCTGTCCTATACTCCAGATGCCACTCCAGTGCTCCAGATACCACTCTTATGCTCTAGATACCACTCCTGTGCTCCAGATACCACTCTTGTGCTCTAGATACCTCTCCTGTGCTCCAGATACCACTCCTGTGCTCTAGATACCGCTCCTGTGCTCCAGACACTACTCCTGGTTTCCAGATACCACCCCTGTGCTCTAGACACCTGTCCTGTGCTCCAGATACCACTCCTGTGCTCTAGACACCTGTCCTATGCTCCAGATGCCATTCCAGTTCTCCAGATACCACTCTTGTGCTCTAGATACCACTCCTGTGCTCCAGTTGCCACTCCTGTGCTCCACATACCACTCCTGTGCTCTAGATACCACTCCTGTCCTCCAGATACCACTCCTGTGCTCTAGATACCACTCCTGTGCTCCAGACACTACTCCTGGTCTCCAGATACCACCCCTGTGCTCTAGACACCTGTCCTGTGCTCCAGATACCACTCCTGTGCTCTAGACACCTGTCCTGTGCTCCAGATACCACTCCTGTGCTCTAGACACCTGCCCTGTGCTCCAGATTCAAATCTCTTGTGCTCCAGATACCACTCCTGTGCTCTAGATACCTGTCCTATGCTCCAGATTCAAATCTCCTGTGCTCCAGATACCACTCCTGTGCTCCAGGTACCACCCCTGTGCTCCAGATTCAAATCTGCTGTGCTCCAGATACCGCTCCTGTGCTCTAGATACCTGTCCTGTGCTCCAGATACCACTCCTGTGCTCCGGACACCACTCCTATGCTCCAGATACCATTCCTGTGCTCCAGGTACCACTCCTGGTCTCCAGATACCACTCCTGTGCTCTAGACACATGCCCTGAGCTCCAGATACCTCTCCTGTGCTCCAGATACCACCCCTGTGCTCTAGATACCTGTCCTATGCTCCAGATTCAAATCCCCTGTGCTCCAGATACCACTCCTGTGCTCCAGATACCACCCCTGTGCAACAGATTCAAATCTCCTGTGCTCCAGATACCACTCCTGTGCTCTAGACACCTGTCCTGTGCTCCAGATTCAAATCTCTTGACTCCAGATACCACTCCTGTGCTCTAGACACCTGTCCTGTGCTCCAGATTCAAATCTCTTGTGCTCCAGATACCACTCCTGTGCTCTGGATTCCACTCCTGTGCTCCAGACACTACTTCTGGTCTCCAGATACCACCCCTGTGCTCTAGACACCTCTCCTGTGCTCCAGATAACACTCCTGGTCTCCAGATACCACCCCTGTGCTCTAGACACCTGTCCTGTGCTCCAGATTCAAATCTCTAGTGCTCCAGATACCACTCCTGTGCTCTAGACACCTGTCCTGTGCTCCAGATTCAAATCTCTTGTGCTCCAGATACCACTCCTGTGCTCTAGATACCACTCCTGTGCTCCAGATACCACCCCTGTGCTCTAGATTCCTGTCCTATACTCCAGATTCAAATCTCCTGTGCTCCAGACACTACTCCTGGTCTCCAGATACCACCCCTGTGCTCTAGACACCTGTCCTGTGCTCCAGATAACACTCCTGTGCTGCAGATACCACTCCTGTGCTCTAGACACCTGTCCTGTGCTCCAGATAACACTCCTGGTCTCCAGATACCACCCCTGTGCTCTAGACACCTGTCCTGTGCTCCAGATTCAAATCTCTTATGCTCCAGATAACACTCCTGTGCTCTAGACACCTTTCCTGTGCTCCAGATTCAAATCTCTTGTGTTCCAAATACCACTCCTGTGCTCTAGATACCACTCCTATGCTCCAGATACAACTTCTGTGCTCCAGATACCTGCCCTGTGCTCCAGATACCACACCTGTGCTCTAGATACCATTCCTGTGCTCCAGACACTACTCCTGGGCTCCAGATACCACCCCTGTGCTCTAGACACCTGTCCTGTGCTCCAGATAACACTCCTGTGCTCCAGATACCACTCCTGTGCTCTAGATACCTGTCCTATGCTCCAGATGCCACTCCAGTGCTCCAGATACCACTATTATGCTCTAGATACCACTCCTGTGCTCCAGATACCACTCTTGTGCTCTAGATACCTCTCCTGTGCTCCAGATACCACCCCTGTGCTCTAGATACCGCTCCTGTGCTCCAGACACTACTCCTGGTCTCCAGATACCACCCCTGTGCTCTAGACACCTGTCCTGTGCTCCAGATACCACTCCTGTGCTCTAGACACCTGTCCTATGCTCCAGATGCCACTCCAGTGCTCCAGATACCACTCTTGTGCTCAACATACCACTCCTGTGCTCCAGTTGCCACTCCTGTGCTCCACATACCACTCCTGTGCTCTAGATACCTCTCCTGTCCTGCAGATACCACTCCTGTGCTCTAGATACCACTCCTGTGCTCCAGAAACTACTCCTGGTCTCCAGATACCACCCCTGTGCTCTAGACGCCTGTCCTGTGCTCCAGATACCACTCCTGTGCTCTAGATACCTGTCCTATGCTCCAGATTCAAATCTCTTGTGCTCCAGAAACCACTCCTGTCCTCTAGATACCACTCCTGTGCTCCGGACACTACTCCTGGTCTCCAGATACCACCCCTGTGCTCTAGACACCTGTCCTGTGCTCCAGATAACACTCCTGGTCTCCAGATACCACCCCTGTGCTCTAGACACCTGCCCTGTGCTCCAGATTCAAATCTCTTGTGCTCCAGATACCACTCCTGTGCTCTAGATATCTGTCCTATGCTCCAGATTCAAATCTCCTGTGCTCCAGATACCACTCCTGTGCTCCAGATACCACCCCTGTCCTCCAGATTCAAATCTCCTGTGCTCCAGATACCACTCCTGTGCTCTGGACACCTGTCCTGTGCTCCAGATTCAAATCTCTTGTGCTCTAGATACCACCCCTGTGCTCTAGATACCATTCCTGTGCTCCAGGTACCACTTCCGGTCTCCAGAAAAACACCTGTGCTCTAGATACCTGTCCTGTTCTCCAGATACCGCTCCTGTGCTCCGGACACCACTCCTGTGCTCTAGATACCATTCCTGTGCTCCAGGTACCTCTCCTGGTCTCCAGATACCACTCCTGTGCTCTAGACACCTGCCCTGTGCTCCAGATACCTCTCCTGTGCTCCAGATACCACCCCTGTGCTCTAGATACCTGTCCTATGCTCCAGATTCAAATCTCCTGTGCTCCAGATACCACTCCTGTCTTCTATATACCACTCCCGTGCTCCAGACACTACTCCTGGTCTCCAGATACCACCCCTGGGCTCTAGACACCTGTCCTGTGCTCCAGATACCACTCCTGTGCTCCAGATACCACCCCTGTGCTCTAGATACCTGTCCTATGCTCCAGATTCAAATCTCCTGTGCTCCAGATTCAAATCTCTTGTGCTCCAGATACCACTCCTGTGCTCTAGATACCTGTCCTATGCTCCAGATTCAAATCTCCTGTGCTCCAGATACCACTCCTGTGCTCCAGATACCACCCCTGTGCTCCATATTCAAATCTCCTGTGCTCCAGATACCACTCCTGTGCTCTAGGCACCTGTCCTGTGCTCCAGATAACACTCCTGGTCTCCAGATACCACCCCTGTGCTCTAGACACCTGTCCTGTGCTCCAGATTCAAATCTCTTGTGCTCCAGATACCACTCCTGTGCTCTAGATACCTGTCCTATGCTCCAGATTCAAATCTCCTGTGCTGCAGATACCACTCCTGTGCTCCAGATATCACCCCTGTGCTCTAGATATCTGTCCTGTGCTCCAGACACCACTGCTGTGATCTAGATACCACTTCTGTGCTCTGGATAACACTCCTGTGCTCCAGACACTACTCCTGGTCTCCAGATACCACCCCTGTGCTCTAGACACCTGTCCTGTGCTCCAGATAACACTCCTGGTCTCCAGATACCACCCCTGTGCTCTAGACACCTGTCCTGTGCTGCAGACTCAAATGTCTTGTGCTCCAGATACCACTCCTGTGCTCTAGACACCTGTCCTGTGCTCCAGATTCAAATCTCTTGTGCTCCAGATACCACTCCTGTGCTCTAGATACCACTCCTGTGCTCCAGATACCACTCCTGTGCTCTAGATACCACTCCTGTGCTCCAGATACCACCACTGTGCTCTAGATATCTGTCCTGTGCTCCAGAAACCACTCCTGTGATCTAGATACCACTCCTGTGCTCTGGATACCACTCCTGTGCTCCAGACACTACTTCTGGTCTCCAGATACCACCCCTGTGCTCTAGACACCTCTCCGGTTCTCCAGATAACACTCCTGGTCTCCAGATACCACCCCTGTGCTCTAGACACCTGTCCTGTGCTCCAGATTCAAATCTCTTGTGCTCCAGATACCACTCCTGTGCTCTAGACACCTGTCCTGTGCTCCAGATTCAAATCTCTTGTGCTCCAGATACCACTCCTGTGCTCTAGATACGACTACTGTGCTCCAGATACCACCCCTGTGCTCTAGATTCCTGTCCTATACTCCAGATTCAAATCTCCTGTGCTCCAGACACTACTCCTGGTCTCCAGATACCACCCCTGTGCTCTAGACACCTGTCCTGTGCTCCAGATAACACTCCTGTGCTGCAGATACCACTCCTGTGCTCCAGATACCACTCCTGTGTTCTAGATACCACTCCTGTGCTCCAGACACTACTCCTGGTCTCCAGATACCACCGCTGTGCTCTAGACACCTGTCCTGTGCTCCAGATTCAAATCTCTTGTGCTCCAGATACCACTCCTGTGCTCTAGATACCACTCTTGTGCTCCACATACCACTTCTGTGCTCTAGATACCTGTCCTATGCTCCAGATGCCACTCCTGTGCTCCAGATACCACTCCTGTGCTCCAGATACCACCCCTGTGCTCCAGATTCAAATCACCTGTGCTCCAGATACCACTCCTGTGCTCTAGATACCACTCCTGTGCTCCAGATACCACCCCTGTGCTCTAGATATCTGTCCTGTGCTCTAGACACAACTCCTGTGATCTGGATACCACTCCTGTGCTCTGGATACCACTCCTGTGCTCCAGACACTACTCCTGGTCTCCAGATACCACCCTTGTGCTCTAGACAACTGTCCTGTGCTCCAGATAACACTCCTGGTCTCCAGATACAACACCTGTGCTCTAGACACCTGTCCTGTGCTCCAGATGCCACTCCTGTGCTCCAGATACCACTCTTGTGCTCTAGATACCTCTCCTGTGCTCTAGACACCTGTCCTGTGCTCCAGATAACACTCCTGTGCTCCAGATACCACTCCTGTGCCATAGACACCTGTCCTATGCTCCAGATGCCACTCCAGTGCTCCAGATACCACTCCTGTGCTCTAGATACCACTCCTGTGCTCCAGACACTACTCCTGCTCTCCAAATACCACACCTGTGCTCTAGACACCTGGCCTGTGCTCCAGATACCACTCCTGTGCTCTAGATACCTGTCCTATGCTCCAGATTCAAATCTCTTGTGCTCCAGAAACCACTCCTGTCCTCTAGATACCCCTCCTGTGCTCCAGACACTACTACTCGTCTCCAGATACCACCCCTGTGCTCTAGACACCTATCCTGTGCTCCAGATACCATTCCTGTGCTCCAGGTACCACTTCTGGTCTCCAGAACAACTCCTGTGCTCTAGATACCTGTCCTGTGCTCCAGATACCACTCCTGTGCTCCGGACACCACTCCTGTGCTCTAGATACCATTCCTGTGCTCCAGGTACCACTCCTGGTCTCCAGATACCACTCCTGTGCTCTAGACACCTGCCCTGTGCTCCAGATACCTCTCCTGTGCTCCAGATACCACCCTTGTGCTCTAGATACCTGTCCTATGCTGCAGATTCAAATCTCTTGTGCTCCAGAAACCACTCCTGTCCTCTAGATACCACTCCTGTGCTCCAGACACTACTGCTTGTCTCCAGATACCACCCCTGGGCTCTAGACACCTGTCCTATGCTCCAGATTCAAATCTCCTGTGCTCCAGATACCACTCCTGTGCTGTAGATGCCACTCCTGTGCTCCAGATACCACCCCTGTGCTCTAGATACCTGTCCTGTGCTCCAGACACCACTCCTGTGATCTAGATACCACTGCTGTGCTCCAGATACCACTCCTGTTCTCCGAACATCACTCCTGTGCTCTAGATACCATTCCTGTGCTCCAGGTACCACTCCTGGTCTCCAGATAACACTCCTGTGCTCTAGACACCTGCCCTGTGCTCCAGATACCTCTCCTGTGCTCCAGATACCACCCCTGTGCTCTAGATACCTGTCCTATGCTCCAGATTCATATCTCCTGTGCTCCAGATAACACTCCTGTCTTCTATATACCACTCCTGTGCTCCAGACACTACTTCTGGTCTCCAGATACCACCCCTGGGCTCTAGACACCTGTCCTTTGCTCCAGATACCACTCCTGTGCTCTAGATACCTGTACTATGCTCCAGATTCAAATCTCCTGTGCTCCAGATACCACTCCTGTGCTCCAGATACCACCCCTGTGCTCTAGATATCTGTCCTATGCTCCAGATTCAAATCTCCTGTGCTCCAGATTCAAATCTCTTGTGCTCCAGATACCACTCCTGTGCTCTAGATACCTGTCCTATGCTCCAGATTCAAATCTCCTGTGCTCCAGGTACCACTCCTGTGCTCCAGATACCACCCCTGTGCTCCATATTCAAATCTCCTGTGCTCCAGATACCACTCCTGTGCTCTAGGCACCTGTCCTGTTCTCCAGATAACACTCCTGGTCTCCAGATACCACCCCTGTGCTCTAGACACCTGTCCTGTGCTCCAGATTCAAATCTCTTGTGCTCCAGATACCACTCCTGTGCTCTAGACACCTGTCCTGTGCTCCAGATTCAAATCTCTTGTGCTCCAGATACCACTCCTGTGCTCTAGATACCACTCCTGTGCTCCAGATACCACCCCTGTGCTCTAGATTTGTGTCCTATACTCCAGATTCAAATCTCCTGTGCTCCAGACACTACTCCTGGTCTCCAGATACCACCCCTGTGCTCTAGACACCTGTCCTGTGCTCCAGATAACACTCCTGTGCTGCAGATACCACTCCTGTGCTCCAGATACCACTCCTGTGTTCTAGATACCACTCCTGTGCTCCAGACACTACTCCTGGTCTCCAGATACCACCGCTGTGCTCTAGACACCTGTCCTGTGCTCCAGATTCAAATCTCTTGTGCTCCAGATACCACTCCTGTGCTCTAGATACCACTCCTGTGCTCCACATACCACTTCTGTGCTCTAGATACCTGTCCTGTGCTCCAGATACCACACCTGTGCTCTAGATACCATTCCTGTGCTCCAGACACTACTCATGGTCTCCAGATACCACCCCTGTGATCTAGACACCTGTCCTGTGCTCCAGATAACACTCCTGGTCTCCAGATACCACCCCTGTGCTCTAGACACCTATCCTCTTCTCCAGATTCAAATCTCTTGTGCCCCAGATACCACTCCTGTGCTCTAGATACCTGTCCTATGCTCCAGATGCCACTCCTGTGCTCCAGATACCACTCCTGTGCTCCAGATACCACCCCTGTGCTCCAGATTCAAATCTCCTGTGCTCCAGATACCACTCCTGTGCTCTAGATACCACTCCTGTGCTCCAGATACCACCCCTGTGCTCTAGATATCTGTCCTGTGCTCTAGACACAACTCCTGTGATCTGGATACCACTCCTGTGCTCTGGACACCACTCCTGTGCTCCAGACACTACTCCTGGTCTCCAGATACCACCCTTGTGCTCTAGACAACTGTCCTGTGCTCCAGATAACAGTCCTGGTCTCCAGATACAACACCTGTGCTCTAGACACCTGTCCTGTGCTCCAGATTCAAATCTCTTTTGCTCCAGATACCACTCTTGTGCTCTAGATACCACTCCTGTGCTCCAGATGCCACTCCTGTGCTCCAGATACCACTCTTGTGCTCTAGATACCTCTCCTGTGCTCCAGATACCACTCCTGTGCTCTAGATACCACTCCTGTGCTCCAGACACTACTCCTGGTCTCCAGATACCACCCCTGTGCTCTAGACACCTGTCCTGTGCTCCAGATAACACTCCTGTGCTCCAGATACCACTCCTGTGCCATAGACACCTGTCCTATGCTCCAGATGCCACTCCAGTGCTCCAGATACCACTCCTGTGCTCTAGATACCACTCCTGTGCTCCAGACACTACTCCTGCTCTCCAAATACCACACCTGTGCTCTAGACACCTGGCCTGTGCTCCAGATACCACTCCTGTGCTCTAGATACCTGTCCTATGCTCCAGATTCAA
This sequence comes from Mobula birostris, assembly GCF_030028105.1. Lineage (NCBI taxonomy): Eukaryota > Metazoa > Chordata > Chondrichthyes > Myliobatiformes > Myliobatidae > Mobula > Mobula birostris. The sequence goes on along the minus strand of NC_092387.1, from coordinate 15,584,599 downwards.
ATCTCTTGTGCTCCAGAAACCACTCTTGTCCTCTAGATACCCCTCCTGTGCTCCAGACACTACTCCTCGTCTCCAGATACCACCCCTGTGCTCTAGACACCTATCCTGTGCTCCAGATACCATTCCTGTGCTCCAGGTACCACTTCTGGTCTCGAGAACAACTCCTGTGCTCTAGATACCTGTCCTGTGCTCCAGATACCACTCCTGTGCTCCGCACACCACTCCTGTGCTCTAGATACCATTCCTGTGCTCCAGGTACCACTCCTGGTCTCCAGATACCACTCCTGTGCTCTAGACACCTGCCCTGTGCTCCAGATACCTCTCCTGTGCTCCAGATACCACCCTTGTGCTCTAGATACCTGTCCTATGCTGCAGATTCAAATCTCTTGTGCTCCAGAAACCACTCCTGTCCTCTAGATACCACTCCTGTGCTCCAGACACTACTGCTGGTCTCCAGATACCACCCCTGGGCTCTAGACACCTGTCCTATGCTCCAGATTCAAATCTCCTGTGCTCCAGATACCACTCCTGTGCTCTAGATGCCACTCCTGTGCTCCAGATACCACCCCTGTGCTCTAGATACCTGTCCTGTGCTCCAGACACCACTCCTGTGATCTAGATACCACTGCTGTGCTCCAGATACCACTCCTGTTCTCCGAACATCACTCCTGTGCTCTAGATACCATTCCTGTGCTCCAGATACCTCTCCTGTGCTCCAGATACCACCCCTGTGCTCTAGATACCTGTCCTATGCTCCAGATTCATATCTCCTGTGCTCCAGATACCACTCCTGTCTTCTATATACCACTCCTGTGCTCCAGACACTACTTCTGGTCTCCAGATACCACCCCTGGGCTCTAGACACCTGTCCTTTGCTCCAGATACCACTCCTGTGCTCTAGATACCTGTACTATGCTCCAGATTCAAATCTCCTGTGCTCCAGATACCACTCCTGTGTTCCAGATACCACCCCTGTGCTCTAGATATCTGTCCTATGCTCCAGATTCAAATCTCCTGTGCTCCAGATTCAAATCTCTTGTGCTCCAGATACCACTCCTGTGCTCTAGATACCTGTCCTATGCTCCAGATTCAAATCTCCTGTGCTCCAGGTACCACTCCTGTGCTCCAGATACCACCCCTGTGCTCCATATTCAAATCTCCTGTGCTCCAGATACCACTCCTGTGCTCTAGGCACCTGCCCTGTGCTCCAGATAACACTCCTGGTCTCCAGATACCACCCCTGTGCTCTAGACACCTGTCCTGTGCTCCAGATTCAAATCTCTTGTGCTCCAGATACCACTCCTGTGTTCTAGATACCTGTCCTATGCTCCAGATTCAAATCTCCTGTGCTGCAGATACCACTCCTGTGCTCCAGATACCACCCCTGTGTTCTAGATATCTGTCCTGTGCTCCAGACACCACTGCTGTGATCCAGATACCACTCCTGTGCTCTGGATTACACTCCTGTGCTCCAGACACTACTCCTGGTCTCCAGATACCACCCCTGTGCTCTAGACACCTGTTCTGTGCTCCAGATAACACTCCTGGTCTCCAGATACCACCCCTGTGCTCTAGACACCTGTTCTGTGCTCCAGATAACACTCCTGGTCTCCAGATACCACCCCTGTGCTCTAGACACCTGTCCTGTGCTCCAGATACCACTCCTGTGCTCTAGATACCACTCCTGTGCTCCAGACACTACTCCTGCTCTCCAAATACCACACCTGTGCTCTAGACACCTGGCCTGTGCTCCAGATACCACTCCTGTGCTCTAGATACCTGTCCTATGCTCCAGATTCAAATCTCTTGTGCTCCAGAAACCACTCCTGTCCTCTAGATACCCCTCCTGTGCTCCAGACACTACTCCTCGTCTCCAGATACCACCCCTGTGCTCTAGACACCTATCCTGTGCTCCAGATACCATTCCTGTGCTCCAGGTACCACTTCTGGTCTCGAGAACAACTCCTGTGCTCTAGATACCTGTCCTTTGCTCCAGATACCACTCCTGTGCTCTAGATACCTGTACTATGCTCCAGATTCAAATCTCCTGTGCTCCAGATACCACTCCTGTGTTCCAGATACCACCCCTGTGCTCTAGATATCTGTCCTATGCTCCAGATTCAAATCTCCTGTGCTCCAGATTCAAATCTCCTGTGCTCCAGGTACCACTCCTGTGCTCCAGATACCACCCCTGTGCTCCATATTCAAATCTCCTGTGCTCCAGATACCACTCCTGTGCTCTAGGCACCTGTCCTGTGCTCCAGATAACACTCCTGGTCTCCAGATACCACCCCTGTGCTCTAGACACCTGTCCTGTGCTCCAGATTCAAATCTCTTGTGCTCCAGATACCACTCCTGTGCTCTAGATACCTGTCCTATGCTCCAGATTCAAATCTCCTGTGCTGCAGATACCACTCCTGTGCTCCAGATACCACCCCTGTGTTCTAGATATCTGTCCTGTGCTCCAGACACCACTGCTGTGATCCAGATACCACTCCTGTGCTCTGGATTACACTCCTGTGCTCCAGACACTACTCCTGGTCTCCAGATACCACCCCTGTGCTCTAGACACCTGTTCTGTGCTCCAGATAACACTCCTGGTCTCCAGATACCACCCCTGTGCTCTAGACACCTGTTCTGTGCTCCAGATAACACTCCTGGTCTCCAGATACCACCCCTGTGCTCTAGACACCTGTCCTGTGCTCCAGATAACACTCCTCTGCTGCAGATACCATTCCTGTGCTCTAGATACCTGTCCTATGCTCCAGATACCACTCCTGTGTTCTAGATACCACTCCTGTGCTCCAGACACTACTCCTGCTCTCCAGATACCACCCCTGTGCTCTAGACACCTGTCCTGTGCTCCAGATACCACCCCTGTGCTCTAGATACCTGTACTGTGCTCCAGATTCAAATCTCTTATGCTCCAGATAACACTCCTGTGCTATAGACACCTGTCCTGTGCTCCAGATTCAAATCTCTTATGCTCCAGATAACACTCCTGTGCTCCAGATACCACTCCTGTGCTCTAGATACCTGTCCTATGCTCCAGATGCCACTCCAGTTCTCCAGATACCACTCTTGTGCTCTAGATACCTCTCCTGTGCTCCAGATACCACCCCTGTGCTCTAGATAAAACTCCTGTGCTCTAGATACCACTCCTGTGCTCCAGATACCACCCCTGTGCTCTAGATATCCGTCCTGTGCTCCAGACACCACTCCTGTGATCTAGATACCACTGCTGTGCTCCAGATAACACTCCTGTTCTCCGAACATCACTCCTGTGCTCTAGATACCATTCCTGTGCTCCAGGTACCACTCCTGGTCTCCAGATACCACTCCTGTGCTCTAGACACCTGCCCTGTGCTCCAGATACCTCTCCTGTGCTCCAGATACCACCCCTGTGCTCTAGATACCTGTCCTATGCTCCAGATTCATATCTCCTGTGCTCCAGATACCACTCCTGTCTTCTATATAACACTCCTGTGCTCCAGACACTACTTCTGGTCTCCAGATACCACCCCTGGGCTCTAGACACCTGTCCTTTGCTCCAGATACCACTCCTGTGCTCTAGATACCTGTACTATGCTCCAGATTCAAATCTCCTGTGCTCCAGATACCACTCCTGTGTTCCAGATACCACCCCTGTGCTCCAGATATCTGTCCTATGCTCCAGATTCAAATCTCCTGTGCTCCAGATTCAAATCTCTTGTGCTCCAGATACCACTCCTGTGCTCTAGATACCTGTCCTATGCACCAGATTCAAATCTCCTGTGCTCCAGGTACCACTCCTGTGCTCCAGATACCACCCCTGTGCTCCATATTCAAATCTCCTGTGATCTTGATACCACTCCTGTGCTCTGGATACCACTCCTGTGCTCCAGACACTACCTCTGGTCTCCAGATACCACCCCTGTGGTCTAGACACCTCTCCTGTGCTCCAGATAACACTCCTGGTCTCCAGATACCACCCCTGTGCTCTAGACACCTGTCCTGTGCTCCAGATTCAAATCTCTTGTGCTCCAGATACCACTCCTGTGCTCTAGACACCTGTCCTGTGCTCCAGATTCAAATCTCTTGTGCTCCAGATACCACCCCTGTGCTCCAGATTCAAATCTCCTGTGCTCCAGATACCACTCCTGTGCTCTAGATACCACTCCTGTGCTCCAGATACCACCCCTGTGCTCTAGATATCTGTCCTGTGCTCTAGACACAACTCCTGTGATCTGGATACCACTCCTGTGCTCTGGATACCACTCCTGTGCTCCAGACACTACTCCTGGTCTCCAGATACCACCCTTGTGCTCTAGACAACTGTCCTGTGCTCCAGATAACACTCCTGGTCTCCAGATACCACCCCTGTGCTCTAGACACCTGTCCTGTGCTGCAGATTCAAATCTCCTGTGCTCCAGATACCACTCCTGTGCTCTAGACACCTGTCCTGTGCTCCAGATTCAAATCTCTTTTGCTCCAGATACCACTCTTGTGCTCTAGATACCACTCCTGTGCTCCAGATGCCACTCCTGTGCTCCAGATACCACTCTTGTGCTCTAGATACCTCTCCTGTGCTCTAGACACCTGTCCTGTGCTCCAGATAACACTCCTGTGCTCCAGATACCACTCCTGTGCCATAGACACCTGTCCTATGCTCCAGATGCCACTCCAGTGCTCCAGATACCACTCCTGTGCTCTAGATACCACTCCTGTGCTCCAGACACTACTCCTGCTCTCCAAATACCACACCTGTGCTCTAGACACCTGGCCTGTGCTCCAGATACCACTCCTGTGCTCTAGATACCTGTCCTATGCTCCAGATTCAAATCTCTTGTGCTCCAGAAACCACTCCTGTCCTCTAGATACCCCTCCTGTGCTCCAGACACTACTCCTCGTCTCCAGATACCACCCCTGTGCTCTAGACACCTATCCTGTGCTCCAGATACCATTCCTGTGCTCCAGGTACCACTTCTGGTCTCGAGAACAACTCCTGTGCTCTAGATACCTGTCCTGTGCTCCAGATACCACTCCTGTGCTCCGGACACCACTCCTGTGCTCTAGATACCATTCCTGTGCTCCAGGTACCACTCCTGGTCTCCAGATACCACTCCTGTGCTCTAGACACCTGCCCTGTGCTCCAGATACCTCTCCTGTGCTCCAGATACCACCCTTGTGCTCTAGATACCTGTCCTATGCTGCAGATTCAAATCTCTTGTGCTCCAGAAACCACTCCTGTCCTCTAGATACCACTCCTGTGCTCCAGACACTACTGCTTGTCTCCAGGTACCACCCCTGGGCTCTAGACACCTGTCCTATGCTCCAGATTCAAATCTCCTGTGCTCCAGATACCACTCCTGTGCTGTAGATGCCACTCCTGTGCTCCAGATACCACCCCTGTGCTCTAGATACCTGTCCTGTGCTCCAGACACCACTCCTGTGATCTAGATACCACTGCTGTGCTCCAGATACCACTCCTGTTCTCCGAACATCACTCCTGTGCTCTAGATACCATTCCTGTGCTCCAGGTACCACTCCTGGTCTCCAGATACCACTCCTGTGCTCTAGACCCCTGCCCTGTGCTCCAGATACCTCTCCTGTGCTCCAGATACCACCCCTGTGCTCTAGATACCTGTCCTATGCTCCAGATTCATATCTCCTGTGCTCCAGATACCACTCCTGTCTTCTATATACCACTCCTGTGCTCCAGACACTACTTCTGGTCTCCAGATACCACCCCTGGGCTCTAGACACCTGTCCTTTGCTCCAGATACCACTCCTGTGCTCTAGATACCTGTACTATGCTCCAGATTCAAATCTCCTGTGCTCCAGATACCACTCCTGTGCTCCAGATACCACCCCTGTGCTCTAGATATCTGTCCTATGCTCCAGATTCAAATCTCCTGTGCTCCAGATTCAAATCTCTTGTGCTCCAGATACCACTCCTGTGCTCTAGATACCTGTCCTATGCTCCAGATTCAAATCTCCTGTGCTCCAGGTACCACTCCTGTGCTCCAGATACCACCCCTGTGCTCCATATTCAAATCTCCTGTGCTCCAGATACCACTCCTGTGCTCTAGGCACCTGTCCTGTTCTCCAGATAACACTCCTGGTCTCCAGATACCACCCCTGTGCTCTAGACACCTGTCCTGTGCTCCAGATTCAAATCTCTTGTGCTCCAGATACCACTCCTGTGCTCTAGACACCTGTCCTGTGCTCCAGATTCAAATCTCTTGTGCTCCAGATACCACTCCTGTGCTCTAGATGCCACTCCTGTGCTCCAGATACCACCCCTGTGCTCTAGATACCTGTCCTGTGCTCCAGACACCACTCCTGTGATCTAGATACCACTGCTGTGCTCCAGATACCACTCCTGTTCTCCGAACATCACTCCTGTGCTCTAGATACCATTCCTGTGCTCCAGGTACCACTCCTGGTCTCCAGATACCACTCCTGTGCTCTAGACACCTGCCCTGTGCTCCAGATACCTCTCCTGTGCTCCAGATACCACCCCTGTGCTCTAGATACCTGTCCTATGCTCCAGATTCATATCTCCTGTGCTCCAGATACCACTCCTGTCTTCTATATACCACTCCTGTGCTCCAGACACTACTTCTGGTCTCCAGATACCACCCCTGGGCTCTAGACACCTGTCCTTTGCTCCAGATACCACTCCTGTGCTCTAGATACCTGTACTATGCTCCAGATTCAAATCTCCTGTGCTCCAGATACCACTCCTGTGTTCCAGATACCACCCCTGTGCTCTAGATATCTGTCCTATGCTCCAGATTCAAATCTCCTGTGCTCCAGATTCAAATCTCTTGTGCTCCAGATACCACTCCTGTGCTCTAGATACCTGTCCTATGCTCCAGATTCAAATCTCCTGTGCTCCAGGTACCACTCCTGTGCTCCAGATACCACCCCTGTGCTCCATATTCAAATCTCCTGTGCTCCAGATACCACTCCTGTGCTCTAGGCACCTGCCCTGTGCTCCAGATAACACTCCTGGTCTCCAGATACCACCCCTGTGCTCTAGACACCTGTCCTGTGCTCCAGATTCAAATCTCTTGTGCTCCAGATACCACTCCTGTGTTCTAGATACCTGTCCTATGCTCCAGATTCAAATCTCCTGTGCTGCAGATACCACTCCTGTGCTCCAGATACCACCCCTGTGTTCTAGATATCTGTCCTGTGCTCCAGACACCACTGCTGTGATCCAGATACCACTCCTGTGCTCTGGATTACACTCCTGTGCTCCAGACACTACTCCTGGTCTCCAGATACCACCCCTGTGCTCTAGACACCTGTTCTGTGCTCCAGATAACACTCCTGGTCTCCAGATACCACCCCTGTGCTCTAGACACCTGTTCTGTGCTCCAGATAACACTCCTGGTCTCCAGATACCACCCCTGTGCTCTAGACACCTGTCCTGTGCTCCAGATACCACTCCTGTGCTCTAGATACCACTCCTGTGCTCCAGACACTACTCCTGCTCTCCAAATACCACACCTGTGCTCTAGACACCTGGCCTGTGCTCCAGATACCACTCCTGTGCTCTAGATACCTGTCCTATGCTCCAGATTCAAATCTCTTGTGCTCCAGAAACCACTCCTGTCCTCTAGATACCCCTCCTGTGCTCCAGACACTACTCCTCGTCTCCAGATACCACCCCTGTGCTCTAGACACCTATCCTGTGCTCCAGATACCATTCCTGTGCTCCAGGTACCACTTCTGGTCTCGAGAACAACTCCTGTGCTCTAGATACCTGTCCTTTGCTCCAGATACCACTCCTGTGCTCTAGATACCTGTACTATGCTCCAGATTCAAATCTCCTGTGCTCCAGATACCACTCCTGTGTTCCAGATACCACCCCTGTGCTCTAGATATCTGTCCTATGCTCCAAATTCAAATCTCCTGTGCTCCAGATTCAAATCTCCTGTGCTCCAGGTACCACTCCTGTGCTCCAGATACCACCCCTGTGCTCCATATTCAAATCTCCTGTGCTCCAGATACCACTCCTGTGCTCTAGGCACCTGTCCTGTGCTCCAGATAACACTCCTGGTCTCCAGATACCACCCCTGTGCTCTAGACACCTGTCCTGTGCTCCAGATTCAAATCTCTTGTGCTCCAGATACCACTCCTGTGCTCTAGATACCTGTCCTATGCTCCAGATTCAAATCTCCTGTGCTGCAGATACCACTCCTGTGCTCCAGATACCACCCCTGTGTTCTAGATATCTGTCCTGTGCTCCAGACACCACTGCTGTGATCTAGATACCACTCCTGTGCTCTGGATTACACTCCTGTGCTCCAGACACTACTCCTGGTCTCCAGATACCACCCCTGTGCTCTAGACACCTGTTCTGTGCTCCAGATAACACTCCTGGTCTCCAGATACCACCCCTGTGCTCTAGACACCTGTCCTGTGCTGCAGATTCAAATCTCTTGTGCTCCAGATACCACTCCTGTGCTCTAGACACCTGTCCTGTGCTCCAGATTCAAATCTCTTGTGCTCCAGGTACCACTCCTGTGCTCTAGATACAACTCCTGTGCTCCAGATACCACTCCTGTGCTCCAGATACCACCCCTGTGCTCTAGATATCTGTCCTGTGCTCCAGACACTACTGCTGGTCTCCAGATACCACCCCTGGGCTCTAGACACCGGTCCTGTGCTCCAGATTCAAATCTCTTGTCCTCCAGATACCACTCCTGTGCTCTAGATACCACTCCTGTGCTCCAGATACCACCCTTGTGCTCTAGATTCCTGTCCTATACTCCAGATTCAAATCTCCTGTGCTCCAGACACTACTCCTGGTCTCCAGATACCACCCCTGTGCTCTAGACACCTGTCCTGTGCTCCAGATAACACTCCTCTGCTGCAGATACCACTCCTGTGCTCTAGATACCTGTCCTCTGCTCCAGATACCACTCCTGTGTTCTAGATACCACTCCTGTGCTCCAGACACTACTCCTGCTCTCCAGATACCACCCCTGTGCTCTAGACACCTGTCCTGTGCTCCAGATACCACCCCTGTGCTCTAGATACCTGTACTGTGCTCCAGATTCAAATCTCTTATGCTCCAGATAACACTCCTGTGCTATAGACACCTGTCCTGTGCTCCAGATTCAAATCTCTTATGCTCCAGATAACACTCCTGTGCTCCAGATACCACTCCTGTGCTCTAGATACCTGTCCTATGCTCCAGATGCCACTCCAGTTCTCCAGATACCACTCTTGTGCTCTAGATACCTCTCCTGTGCTCCAGATACCACCCCTGTGCTCTAGATAAAACTCCTGTGCTCTAGATACCACTCCTGTGCTCCAGATACCACCCCTGTGCTCTAGATATCCTTCCTGTGCTCCAGACACCACTCCTGTGATCTAGATACCACTGCTGTGCTCCAGATACCACTCCTGTTCTCCGAACATCACTCCTGTGCTCTAGATACCATTCCTGTGCTCCAGGTACCACTCCTGGTCTCCAGATACCACTCCTGTGCTCTAGACACCTGCCCTGTGCTCCAGATACCTCTCCTGTGCTCCAGATACCACCCCTGTGCTCTAGATACCTGTCCTATGCTCCAGATTCATATCTCCTGTGCTCCAGATACCACTCCTGTCTTCTATATACCACTCCTGTGCTCCAGACACTACTTCTGGTCTCCAGATACCACCCCTGGGCTCTAGACACCTGTCCTTTGCTCCAGATACCACTCCTGTGCTCTAGATACCTGTCCTATGCTCCAGATTCAAATCTCCTGTGCTCCAGATTCAAATCTCTTGTGCTCCAGATACCACTCCTGTGCTCTAGATACCTGTCCTATGCACCAGATTCAAATCTCCTGTGCTCCAGGTACCACTCCTGTGCTCCAGATACCACCCCTGTGCTCCATATTCAAATCTCCTGTGATCTTGATACCACTCCTGTGCTCTGGATACCACTCCTGTGCTCCAGACACTACCTCTGGTCTCCAGATACCACCCCTGTGGTCTAGACACCTCTCCTGTGCTCCAGATAACACTCCTGGTCTCCAGATACCACCCCTGTGCTCTAGACACCTGTCCTGTGCTTCAGATTCAAATCTCTTGTGCTCCAGATACCACTCCTGTGCTCTAGACACCTGTCCTGTGCTCCAGATTCAAATCTCTTGTGCTCCAGATACCACACCTGTGCTCTAGATACCACTCCTGTGCTCCAGATACCACCCCTGTGCTCTAGATTCCTGTCCTATACTCCAGATTCAAATCTCCTGTGCTCCAGACACTACTCCTGGTCTCCAGATACAACCCCTGTGCTCTAGACACCTGTCCTGTGCTCCAGATAACACTCCTGTGCTGCAGATACCACTCCTGTGCTCCAGATACCACTCCGGTGTTCTAGATACCACTCCTGTGCTCCAGACACTACTCCTGCTCTCCAGATACCACCCCTGTGCTCTAGACACCTGTCCTGTGCTCCAGATAACAGTCCTGGTCTCCAGATACCACCCCTGTGCTCTAGACACCTGTCCTGTGCTCCAGATTCAAATCTCTTATGCTCCAGATAACACTCCTGTTCTCTAGACACCTTTCCTGTGCTCCAGATTCAAATCTCTTGTGCTCCAGATACCACTCCTGTGCTCTAGACACCTGTCCTGTGCTCCAGATACCACTCCTGTGCTCTAGACACCTGTCCTATGCTCCAGATGCCACTCCAGTGCTCCAGATACCACTCTTGTGCTCTAGATACCACTCCTGTGCTCCAGTTGCCACTCCTGTGCTCCACATACCACTCCTGTGCTCTAGATACCTCTCCTGTCCTGCAGATACCACTCCTGTGCTCTAGATACCACTACTGTGCTCCAGACACTACTCCTGGTCTCCAGATACCACCCCTGTGCTCTAGACACCTGTCCTGTGCTCCAGATACCACTCCTGTGCTCTAGATACGTGTCCTATGCTCCAGATTCAAATCTCTTGTGCTCCGGAAACCACTCCTGTCCTCTAGATACCACTCCTGTGCTCCAGACACTACTCCTGGTCTCCAGATACCACCCCTGTGCTCTAGACACCTGCCCTGTGCTCCAGATTCAAATCTCCTGTGCTCCAGATACCACCCCTGTGCTCCAGATTCAAATCTCCTGTGCTCCAGATACCACTCCTGTGCTCTAGACACCTGTCCTGTGCTCCAGATTCAAATCTCTTGTGCTCCAGGTACCACTCCTGTGCTCTAGACACCTGTCCTGTGCTCTAGATACAACTCCTGTGCTCCAGATACCACTCCTGTGCTCCAGATACCACCCCTGTGCTCTAGATATCTGTCCTGTGCTGCAGACACCACTCCTGTGATCTAGATACCGCTCCTGTGCTCTGGATACCACTCCTGTGCTCCAGACACTACTTCAGGTTTCCAGATACCACCCCTGTGCTCTAGACACCTCTCCTGTGCTCCAGATAACACTCCTGGTCTCCAGATATCACCCCTGTGCTCTAGACACCTGTCCTGTGCTCCAGATTCAAATCTCTTGTGCTCCAGATACCACTCCTGTGCTCTAGACACCGGTCCTGTGCTCCAGATTCAAATCTCTTGTCCTCCAGATACCACTCCTGTGCTCTAGATACCACTCCTGTGCTCCAGATACCACCCTTGTGCTCTAGATTCCTGTCCTATACTCCAGATTCAAATCTCCTGTGCTCCAGACACTACTCCTGGTCTCCAGATACCACCCCTGTGCTCTAGACACCTGTCCTGTGCTCCAGATAACACTCCTCTGCTGCAGATACCACTCCTGTGCTCTAGATACCTGTCCTATGCTCCAGATACCACTCCTGTGTTCTAGATACCACTCCTGTGCTCCAGACACTACTCCTGCTCTCCAGATACCACTCCTGTGCTCTAGATACCTGTCCTATGCTCCAGATACCACTACTGTGCTCTAGATACCAGTCCTGTGCTCCAGAGTCAAATCTCCTGTGCTCCAGATACCACTCCTGTGCTCTAGACACCTGTCCTGTGCTCCAGATTCAAATCTCTTGTGCTCCAGATACCACTCCTGTGCTCTAGATAAAACTCCTGTGCTCTAGATACCACTCCTGTGCTCCAGATACCACCCCTGTGCTCTAGATATCCGTCCTGTGCTCCAGACACCACTCCTGTGATCTTGATACCACTCCTGTGCTCTGGATACCACTCCTGTGCTCCAGACACTACCTCTGGTCTCCAGATACCACCCCTGTGGTCTAGACACCTCTCCTGTGCTGCAGATAACACTCCTGGTCTCCAGATACCACCCCTGTGCTCTAGACACCTGTCCTGTGCTCCAGATAACACTCCTGTGCTCCAGATACCACCCCTGTGCTCTAGATACCTGTACTGTGCTCCAGATTCAAATCTCTTATGCTCCAGATAACACTCCTGTGCTCTAGACACCTGTCCTGTGCTCCAGATTCAAATCTCTTATGCTCCAGATAACACTCCTGTGCTCCAGATACCACTCCTGTGCTCTAGATACCTGTCCTATGCTCCAGATGCCACTCCAGTTCTCCACATACCACTCTTGTGCTCTAGATACCTCTCCTGTGCTCCAGATACCACCCCTGTGCTCTAGATACCTGTCCTATGCTCCAGATTCAAATCTCCTGTGCTCCAGATACAACTCTTGTCTTCTAGATACCACTCCTGTGCTGCAGACACTACTCCTGGTCTCCAGATACCACCCCTGGGCTCTAGACAACTGTCCTATGCTGCAGATTCAAATCTCCTGTGCTCCAGATACCACTCCTGTGCTCTAGATACCACTCCTGTGCTCCAGATACCACCCCTGTGCTCTAGATATCTGTCCTGTGCTCCAGACACCACTCCTGTGATCTAGATACCACTCCTGTGCTCTAGATACCACTCCTGTGCTCCAGAGTCAAATCTCCTGTGCTCCAGATACCACTCCTGTGCTCTAGACACCTGTCCTGTGCTCCAGATTCAAATCTCTTGTGCTCCAGATACCACTCCTGTGGTCTAGATAAAACTCCTGTGCTCTAGATACCACTCCTGTGCTCCAGATACCACCCCTGTGCTCTAGATATCCGTCCTGTGCTCCAGACACCACTCCTGTGATCTTGATACCACTCCTGTGCTCTGGATACCACTCCTGTGCTCCAGACACTACCTCTGGTCTCCAGATACCACCCCTGTGGTCTAGACACCTCTCCTGTGCTGCAGATAACACTCCTGGTCTCCAGATACCACCCCTGTGCTCTAGACACCTGTCCTGTGCTCCAGATAACACTCCTGTGCTCCAGATACCACCCCTGTGCTCTAGATACCTGTACTGTGCTCCAGATTCAAATCTCTTATGCTCCAGATAACACTCCTGTGCTCTAGACACCTGTCCTGTGCTCCAGATTCAAATCTCTTATGCTCCAGATAACACTCCTGTGCTCCAGATACCACTCCTGTGCTCTAGATACCTGTCCTATGCTCCAGATGCCACTCCAGTTCTCCACATACCACTCTTGTGCTTAGATACCTCTCCTGTGCTCCAGATACCACCCCTGTGCTCTAGATACCTGTCCTATGCTCCAGATTCAAATCTCCTGTGCTCCAGATACAACTCTTGTCTTCTAGATACCACTCCTGTGCTGCAGACACTACTCCTGGTCTCCAGATACCACCCCTGGGCTCTAGACAACTGTCCTATGCTCCAGATTCAAATCTCCTGTGCTCCAGATACCACTCCTGTGCTCTAGATACCACTCCTGTGCTCCAGATACCACCCCTGTGCTCTAGATATCTGTCCTGTGCTCCAGACACCACTCCTGTGATCTAGATACCACTCCTGTGCTCTAGATACCACTCCTGTGCTCCAGAGTCAAATCTCCTGTGCTCCAGATACCACTCCTGTGCTCTAGACACCTGTCCTGTGCTCCAGATTCAAATCTCTTGTGCTCCAGATGCCACTCCTGTGCTCTAGATAAAACTCCTGTGCTCTAGATACCACTCCTGTGCTCCAGATACCACCCCTGTGCTCTAGATATCCGTCCTGTGCTCCAGACACCACTCCTGTGATCTTGATACCACTCCTGTGCTCTGGATACCACTCCTGTGCTCCAGACACTACCTCTGGTCTCCAGATACCACCCCTGTGGTCTAGACACCTCTCCTGTGCTGCAGATAACACTCCTGGTCTCCAGATACCACCCCTGTGCTCTAGACACCTGTCCTGTGCTCCAGATAACACTCCTGTGCTCCAGATACCACCCCTGTGCTCTAGATACCTGTACTCTGCTCCAGATTCAAATCTCTTATGCTCCAGATAACACTCCTGTGCTCTAGACACCTGTCCTGTGCTCCAGATTCAAATCTCTTATGCTCCAGATAACACTCCTGTGCTCCAGATACCACTCCTGTGCTCTAGATACCTGTCCTATGCTCCAGATGCCACTCCAGTTCTCCACATACCACTCTTGTGCTCTAGATACCTCTCCTGTGCTCCAGATACCACCCCTGTGCTCTAGATACCTGTCCTATGCTCCAGATTCAAATCTCCTGTGCTCCAGATACAACTCTTGCCTTCTGGATACCACTCCTGTGCTGCAGACACTACTCCTGGTCTCCAGATACCACCCCTGGGCTCTAGACAACTGTCCTATGCTCCAGATTCAAATCTCCTGTGCTCCAGATACCACTCCTGTGCTCTAGATACCACTCCTGTGCTCCAGATACCACCCCTGTGCTCTAGATATCTGTCCTGTGCTCCAGATAACACTCCTGTGATCTAGATACCACTCCTGTGCTCTAGATACCACTCCTGTGCTCCAGATTCAAATCTCCAGTGCTCCAGATACCACTCCTGTGCTCTAGACACCTGTCCTGTGCTCCAGATTCAAATCTCTTGTGCTCCAGATACCACTCCTGTGCTCTAGATAAAACTCCTGTGCTCTAGATACCACTCCTGTGCTCCAGATACCACCCCTGTGCTCTAGATATCCGTCCTCTGCTCCAGACACCACTCCTGTGATCTTGATACCACTCCTGTGCTCTGGATACCACTCCTGTGCTCCAGACACTACCTCTGGTCTCCAGATACCACCCCTGTGGTCTAGACACCTCTCCTGTGCTCCAGATAACACTCCTGGTCTCCAGATACCACCCCTGTGCTCTAGACACCTGTCCTGTGCTCCAGATTCAAATCTCTTGTGCTCCAGATACCACTCCTGTGCTCTAGACACCTGTCCTGTGCTCCAGATTCAAATCTCTTGTGCTCCAGATACCACACCTGTGCTCTAGATACCACTCCTGTGCTCCAGATACCACCCCTGTGCTCTAGATTCCTGTCCTATACTCCAGATTCAAATCTCCTGTGCTCCAGACACTACTCCTGGTCTCCAGATACCACCCCTGTGCTCTAGACACCTGTCCTGTGCTCCAGATAACACTCCTGTGCTGCAGATACCACTCCTGTGCTCCAGATACCACTCCGGTGTTCTAGATACCACTCCTGTGCTCCAGACACTACTCCTGCTCTCCAGATACCACCGCTGTGCTCTAGACACCTGTCCTTTGCTCCAGATAACACTCCTGGTCTCCAGATACCACCCCTGTGCTCTAGACACCTGTCCTGTGCTCCAGATTCAAATCTTTTATGCTCCAGATAACACTCCTGTGCTCTAGACACCTTTCCTGTGCTCCAGATTCAAATCTCTTGTGCTCCAGATACCACTCCTGTGCTCTAGATACCACTCCTGTGCTCCAGGTACAACTTCTGTGCTCCAGATACCTGTCCTGTGCTCCAGATACCACACCTGTGCTCTAGATACCATTCCTGTGCTCCAGACACTACTCCTGGGCTCCAGATACCACCCCTGTGCTCTAGACACCTGTCGTGTGCTCCAGATAACACTCCTGTGCTCCAGATATCACTCCTGTGCTCTAGATACCTGTCCTATGCTCCAGATGCCACTCCAGTGCTCCAGATACCACTATTATGCTCTAGATACCACTCCTGTGCTCCAGATACCACTCTTGTGCTCTAGATACCTCTCCTGTGCTCCAGATACCACCCCTGTGCTCTAGATACCGCTCCTGTGCTCCAGACACTACTCCTGCTCTCCAGATACCACCCCTGTGCTCTAGACACCTGTCCTGTGCTCCAGATGCCACTCCAGTGCTCCAGATACCACACTTGTGCTCTAGATACCACTTCTGTGCTCCAGTTGCCACTCCTGTGCTCCAGATACCACTCCTGTGCTCTAGATACCTGTCCTATGCTCCAGATTCAAATCTCTTGTGCTCCGGCAACCACTCCTGTCCTCTAGATACCACTCCTGTGCTCCAGACACTACTCCTGGTCTCCAGATACCACCCCTGTGCTCTAGACACCTACCCTGTGCTCCAGATTCAAATCTCCTGTGCTCCAGATACCACCCCTGTGCTCCAGATTCAAATCTCCTGTGCTCCAGATACCACTCCTGTGCTCTGGACACCTGTCTTGTGCTCCAGATTCAAATCGCTTGTGCTCCAGATACCACTCCTGTGCTCTAGATACCATTCCTGTGCTCCAGGTACCACTTCTGGTCTCCAGAAAAACTCCTGTGCTCTAGATACTTGTCCTGTGCTCCAGATAACGCTCCTGTGCTCCGGACACCACTCCTGTGCTCTAGATACCATTCCTGTGCTCCAGGTACCACTCCTGGTCTCCAGATACCACTCCTGTGCTCTAGACACCTGCCCTGTGCTCCAGATACCTCTCCTGTGCTCCAGATACCACCCCTGTGCTCTAGATACCTGTCCTATGCTCCAGATTCAAATCTCCTGTGCTCCAGATACCACTCCTGTGCTCCAGATACCACCCCTGTGCTCTAGATACCTGTCCTATGCTCCAGATTCAAATCTCTTGTGCTCCAGATACCACTCCTGTGCTCTAGGCACCTGTCCTGTGCTCCAGATAACACTCCTGGTCTCCAGATACCACCCCTGTGCTCTAGACACCTGTCCTGTGCTCCAGATTCAAATCTCTTGTGCTCCAGATACCACTCCTGTGCTCTGGATACCTGTCCTATGCTCCAGATTCAAATCTCCTGTGCTGCAGATACCACTCCTGTGCTCCAGATACCACCCCTGTGCTCTAGATATCTTTCCTGTGCTCCAGACACCACTGCTGTGATCTAGATAACACTCCTGTGCTCTGGATAACACTCCTGTGCTCCAGACACTACTCCTGGTCTCCAGATACCACCCCTGTGCTCTAGACACCTGTCCTGTGCTCCACATAACACTCCTGGTCTCCAGATACCACCCCTTTGCTCTAGACACCTGTCCTGTGCTGCAGATTCAAATCTCTTGTGCTCCAGATACCACTCCTGTGCTCTAGACACCTGTCCTGTGCTCCAGATTCAAATCTCTTGTGCTCCAGGTACCACTCCTGTGCTCTAGATACCACTCCTGTGCTCCAGGTACCACCCCTGTGCTCTAGATATCTGTCCTGTGCTCCAGACACCACTCCTGTGATCTAGATACCACTCCTGTGCTCTGGATACCACTCCTGTGCTCCAGACACTACTTCTGATCTCCAGCTACCACCCCTGTGCTCTAGACACCTCTCCTGTTCTCCAGATAACACTCCTGGTCTCCAGATACCACCCCTGTGCTCTAGACACCTGTCCTGTGCTCCAGATTCAAATCTCTTGTGCTCCAGATACCACTCCTGTGCTCTAGACACCTGTCCTGTGCTCCAGATTCAAATCTCTTTTGCTCCAGATACCACTCCTGTGCTCTAGATACCACTCCTGTGCTCCAGATACCACCCCTGTGCTCTAGATTCCTGTCCTATACTCCAGATTCAAATCTCCTGTGCTCCAGACACTACTCCTGGTCTCCAAATACCACCCTGTGCTCTAGACACCTGTCCTGTGCTCCAGATAAAACTCCTGTGCTGCAGATACCACTCCTGTGCTCCAGATACCATTCCTGTGTTCTAGATACCACTCCTGTGCTCCAGACACTACTCCTGGTCTCCAGATACCACCCCTGTGCTCTAGACACCTGTCCTGTGCTCCAGATAACACTCCTGGTCTCCAGATACCACCCCTGTGCTCTAGACACCTGTCCTGTGCTCCAGATTCAAATCTCCTGTGCTCCAGATACCACTCCTGTGCTCCAGATACCACCCCTATGCTCCAGATTCAAATCTCCTGTGCTCCAGATACCACTGCTGTGCTCTAGATACCACTCCTGTGCTCCAGATACCACCCCTGTGCTCTAGATATCTGTCCTGTGCTCCAGACACCACTCCTGTGATCTAGATACCACTCCTGTGCTCTGGATACCACTCCTGTGCTCCAGACACTACTCCTGGTCTCCAGATTCCACCCCTGTGCTCTAGACACCTGTCCTGTGTTCCAGATAACACGCCTGGTCTCCAGATACCACCGCTGTGCTCTAGACACCTGTCCTGTGCTCCAGATTCAAATCTCTTGTGCTCCAGATACCACTCTTGTGTTCTAGATACCACTCCTGTGCTCCAGATGCCACTCCTGTGCTCCAGATACCACTCTTGTGCTCTAGATACATCTCCTGTGCTCCAGATACCACTCCTGTGCTCTAGATACCACTCCTGTACTCCAGACACTACTCCTGGTCTCCAAATACCACCCCTGTGCTCTAGACACCTGTCCTGTGCTCCAGATAACACTGCTGTGCTCCAGATACCACTCCTGTGCTCTAGACACCTGTCCTATGCTGAAGATGCCACTCCAGTGCTCCAGATACCACTCCTGTGCTCTAGATACCACTCCTGTGCTCCAGACACTACTCCTGGTCTCCAGATACCACCCCTGTGCTCTAGACACCTGCCCTGTGCTCTAGATTCAAATCTCTTATGCGCCAGATAACACGCCTGTGCTCTAGACACCTGTCCTGTGCTCCAGATTCAAATCTCTTGTGCTCCAGATACCACTGCTGTGCTCTAGATACCACTCCTGTGCTCCAGATACCACTTCTGTGCTCTAGATACCTGTCCTGTGCTCCAGATACCACACCTGTGCTCTAGATACCATTCCTGTGCTCCAGACACTACTCCTGGTGTCCAGATACCACCCCTGTGCTCTAGACACCTGTCCTGTGCTCCAGATAACACTCCTGTGCTCCAGATACCACTCCTGTGCTCTAGATACCTGTCCTATGCTCCAGATGCCACTCCAGTGCTCCAGATACCACTCTTGTGCTCTAGATACCACTCCTGTGCTCCAGACACTACTCCTGGTCTCCAAATACCACCCCTGTGTCTAGACACCTGTCCTGTGCTCCAGATAACACTCCTGGTCTCCAGATACCACCCCTGTGCTCTAGACACCTGTCCTGTGCTCCAGATTCAAATCTTTTGTGCTCCAGATACCACTCTTGTGCTCTAGATACCACTCCTATGCTCCAGATGCCACTCCTGTGCTCCAGATACCACTCCTGTGCTCTAGATACCACTCCTGTGCTCCAGACACTACTCCTGTGATCTAGATACCACTCCTGTGCTCTGGATACCACTCCTGTGCTCCAGACACTACTCCTGGTCTCCAGACACCACCCCTGTGCTCTAGACACCTGTCCTGTGTTCCAGATAACACTCCTGGTCTCCAGATACCACCCCTGTGCTCTAGACACCTGTCCTGTGCTCCAGATTCAAATCTCTTATGCTCCAGATACCACTCTTGTGCTCTAGATACCACTCCTGTTCTCCAGATGCCACTCCTGTGCTCCAGATACCACTCTTGTGCTCTAGATACCTCTCCTGTGCTACAGATAACACTCCTGTGCTCTAGATACCACTCCTGTACTCCAGACACTACTCCTGGTCTCCAGATACCACCCCTGTGCTCTAGACACCTGGCCTGTGCTCCAGATACCACTCCTGTGCTCTAGATACCTGTCCCATGCTCCAGATTCAAATCTCTTGTGCTCCAGAAACAACTCCTGTCCTCTAGATACCTCTCCTGTGCTCCAGATACCACTCTTGTGCTCTAGATACCTCTCCTGTGCTCCAGATACCACTCCTGTGCTCTAGATACCCCTCCTGTGCTCCAGACACTACTCCTGATCTCCAGATACCACCCCTGTGCTCTAGACACCTGTCCTGTGCTCCAAATAACACTCCTGTGCTCCAGATACCACTTCTGTGTTCTAGACACCAGTCCTATGCTCCAGATGCCACTCCAGTGCTCCAGATACCACTCTTGTGCTCTAGATACCATTCCTGTGCTCCAGTTGCCACTGCTGTGCTCCAGATACCACTCCTGTGCTCTAGATACCTCTCCTGTCCTCCAGATACCACTCCTGTGCTCTAGATACCACTCCTGTGCTCCAGACACTACTCCTGCTCTGCAGATACCACCCCTGTGCTCTAGACACCTGTCCTGTGCTCCAGATTCAAATCTCTTGTGCTCCAGATAAAACTCTTGTGCTCTAGATACCTCTCCTGTGCTCCAGATACCACTCCTGTGCTCTAGATACCACTCCTGTGCTCCAGACACTACTCCTGGTCTCCAGATACCACCCCTGTGCTCTAGACACCTGGCCTGTGCTCCAGATACCACTCCTGTGCTCTAGATACCTGTCCTATGCTCCAGATTCAAATCTCTTGTGCTCCAGAAACCACTCCTGTCCTCTAGATATCACTCCTGTGCTCCAGACACTACTCCTCGTCTCCAGATACCACCCCTGTGATCTAGACACCTATCGTGTGCTCCAGATAACACTCCTGCGCTCCAGATACCATTCCTGTGCTCCAGGTACCACTTCTGGTCTCCAGAACAACTCCTGTGCTCTAGATACCTGTCCTGTGCTCCAGATACCACTCCTGTGCTCCGGACATCACCCCTGTGCTCTAGATACCATTCCTGTGCTCCAGGTACCACTCCTGTGCTCTAGATACCTGTCCTATGCTCCAGATTCAAATCTCCTGTGCTCCAGATACCACTCCTGTCTTCTAGATACCACTCCTGTGCTCTAGACACTACTCCTGGTCTCCAGATACCACCCCTGGGCTCTAGACACCTGTCCTATGCTCCAGATTCAAATCTCCTGTGCTCCAGATACCACTCCTGTGCTCTAGATACCACTCCTGTGCTCCAGATACCACCCCTGTGCTCTAGATACCTGTCCTGTGCTCCAGATAACACTCCTGGTCTCCAGATAACACTCCTGGTCTCCAGATAACACCCCTGTGCTCTAGACACCTGTCCTGTGCTCCAGATTCAAATCTCTTGTGCTCCAGATACCACTCCTGTGCTCTAGATACCTATCCTATGCTCCAGATTCAAATCTCCTGTGCTGCAGATACCACTCCTGTGCTCCAGATACCACCCCTGTGTTCTAGATATCAGTCCTGTGCTCCAGACACCACTGCTGTGATCTAGATACCACTCCTGTGCTCTGGATTACACTCCTGTGCTCCAGACACTACTCCTGGTCTCCAGATACCACCCCTGTGCTCTAGTCACCTGTCCTGGGCTCCAGATAACACTCCTGGTCTCCAGATACCACCCCTGTGCTCTAGACACCTGTCCTGTGCTGCAGATTCAAATCTCTTGTGCTCCAGATACCACTCCTGTGCTCTAGACACCTGTCCTGTGCTCCAGATTCAAATCTCTTGTGCTCCAGGTACCACTCCTGTGCTCTAGATACCACTCCTGTGCTCCAGGTACCACCCCTGTGCTCTAGATATCTGTCCTGTGCTCCAGACACCACTCCTGTGATCTAGATACCACTCCTGTGCTCTGGATACCACTCCTGTGCTCCAGACACTACTTCTGATCTCCAGCTACCACCCCTGTGCTCTAGACACCTCTCCTGTTCTCCAGATAACACTCCTGGTCTCCAGATACCACCCCTGTGCTCTAGACACCTGTCCTGTGCTCCAGATTCAAATCTCTTGTGCTCCAGATACCACTCCTGTGCTCTAGACACCTGTCCTGTGCTCCAGATTCAAATCTCTTTTGCTCCAGATACCACTCCTGTGCTCTAGATACCACTCCTGTGCTCCAGATACCACCCCTGTGCTCTAGATTCCTGTCCTATACTCCAGATTCAAATCTCCTGTGCTCCAGACACTACTCCTGGTCTCCAAATACCACCCTGTGCTCTAGACACCTGTCCTGTGCTCCAGATAAAACTCCTGTGCTGCAGATACCACTCCTGTGCTCCAGATACCATTCCTGTGTTCTAGATACCACTCTGTGCTCCAGACACTACTCCTGCTCTCCAGATACCACCCCTGTGCTCTAGACACCTGTCCTGTGCTCCAGATAACACTCCTGGTCTCCAGATACCACCCCTGTGCTCTAGACACCTGTCCTGTGCTCCAGATTCAAATCTCCTGTGCTCCAGATACCACTCCTGTGCTCCAGATACCACCCCTATGCTCCAGATTCAAATCTCCTGTGCTCCAGATACCACTGCTGGGCTCTAGATACCACTCCTGTGCTCCAGATACCACCCCTGTGCTCTAGATATCTGTCCTGTGCTCCAGACACCACTCCTGTGATCTAGATACCACTCCTGTGCTCTGGATACCACTCCTGTGCTCCAGACACTACTCCTGGTCTCCAGATTCCACCCCTGTGCTCTAGACACCTGTCCTGTGTTCCAGATAACACGCCTGGTCTCCAGATACCACCCCTGTGCTCTAGACACCCTGTCCTGTGCTCCAGATTCAAATCTCTTGTGCTCCAGATACCACTCTTGTGTTCTAGATACCACTCCTGTGCTCCAGATGCCACTCCTGTGCTCCAGATACCACTCTTGTGCTCTAGATACATCTCCTGTGCTCCAGATACCACTCCTGTGCTCTAGATACCACTCCTGTACTCCAGACACTACTCCTGGTCTCCAAATACCACCCCTGTGCTCTAGACACCTGTCCTGTGCTCCAGATAACACTGCTGTGCTCCAGATACCACTCCTGTGCTCTAGACACCTGTCCTATGCTGAAGATGCCACTCCAGTGCTCCAGATACCACTCCTGTGCTCTAGATACCACTCCTGTGCTCCAGACACTACTCCTGGTCTCCAGATACCACCCCTGTGCTCTAGACACCTGCCCTGTGCTCTAGATTCAAATCTCTTATGCGCCAGATAACACGCCTGTGCTCTAGACACCTGTCCTGTGCTCCAGATTCAAATCTCTTGTGCTCCAGATACCACTGCTGTGCTCTAGATACCACTCCTGTGCTCCAGATACCACTTCTGTGCTCTAGATACCTGTCCTGTGCTCCAGATACCACACCTGTGCTCTAGATACCATTCCTGTGCTCCAGACACTACTCCTGGTGTCCAGATACCACCCCTGTGCTCTAGACACCTGTCCTGTGCTCCAGATAACACTCCTGTGCTCCAGATACCACTCCTGTGCTCTAGATACCTGTCCTATGCTCCAGATGCCACTCCAGTGCTCCATATACCACTCTTGTGCTCTAGATACCACTCCTGTGCTCCAGACACTACTCCTGGTCTCCAAATACCACCCCTGTGTCTAGACACCTGTCCTGTGCTCCAGATAACACTCCTGGTCTCCAGATACCACCCCTGTGCTCTAGACACCTGTCCTGTGCTCCAGATTCAAATCTTTTGTGCTCCAGATACCACTCTTGTGCTCTAGATACCACTCCTATGCTCCAGATGCCACTCCAGTGCTCCAGATACCACTCCTGTGCTCTAGATACCACTCCTGTGCTCCAGACACTACTCCTGTGATCTAGATACCACTCCTGTGCTCTGGATACCACTCCTGTGCTCCAGACACTACTCCTGGTCTCCAGACACCACCCCTGTGCTCTAGACACCTGTCCTGTGTTCCAGATAACACTCCTGGTCTCCAGATACCACCCCTGTGCTCTAGACACCTGTCCTGTGCTCCAGATTCAAATCTCTTATGCTCCAGATACCACTCTTGTGCTCTAGATACCACTCCTGTTCTCCAGATGCCACTCCTGTGCTCCAGATACCACTCTTGTGCTCTAGATACCTCTCCTGTGCTACAGATAACACTCCTGTGCTCTAGATACCACTCCTGTACTCCAGACACTACTCCTGGTCTCCAGATACCACCCCTGTGCTCTAGACACCTGGCCTGTGCTCCAGATACCACTCCTGTGCTCTAGATACCTGTCCCATGCTCCAGATTCAAATCTCTTGTGCTCCAGAAACAACTCCTGTCCTCTAGATACCTCTCCTGTGCTCCAGATACCACTCTTGTGCTCTAGATACCTCTCCTGTGCTCCAGATACCACTCCTGTGCTCTAGATACCCCTCCTGTGCTCCAGACACTACTCCTGATCTCCAGATACCACCCCTGTGCTCTAGACACCTGTCCTGTGCTCCAAATAACACTCCTGTGCTCCAGATACCACTTCTGTGTTCTAGACACCAGTCCTATGCTCCAGATGCCACTCCAGTGCTCCAGATACCACTCTTGTGCTCTAGATACCATTCCTGTGCTCCAGTTGCCACTGCTGTGCTCCAGATACCACTCCTGTGCTCTAGATACCTCTCCTGTCCTCCAGATACCACTCCTGTGCTCTAGATACCACTCCTGTGCTCCAGACACTACTCCTGCTCTGCAGATACCACCCCTGTGCTCTAGACACCTGTCCTGTGCTCCAGATTCAAATCTCTTGTGCTCCAGATAAAACTCTTGTGCTCTAGATACCTCTCCTGTGCTCCAGATACCACTCCTGTGCTCTAGATACCACTCCTGTGCTCCAGACACTACTCCTGGTCTCCAGATACCACCCCTGTGCTCTAGACACCTGGCCTGTGCTCCAGATACCACTCCTGTGCTCTAGATACCTGTCCTATGCTCCAGATTCAAATCTCTTGTGCTCCAGAAACCACTCCTGTCCTCTAGATATCACTCCTGTGCTCCAGACACTACTCCTCGTCTCCAGATACCACCCCTGTGATCTAGACACCTATCGTGTGCTCCAGATAACACTCCTGCGCTCCAGATAACATTCCTGTGCTCCAGGTACCACTTCTGGTCTCCAGAACAACTCCTGTGCTCTAGATACCTGTCCTGTGCTCCAGATACCACTCCTGTGCTCCGGACATCACCCCTGTGCTCTAGATACCATTCCTGTGCTCCAGGTACCACTCCTGTGCTCTAGATACCTGTCCTATGCTCCAGATTCAAATCTCCTGTGCTCCAGATACCACTCCTGTCTTCTAGATACCACTCCTGTGCTCTAGACACTACTCCTGGTCTCCAGATACCACCCCTGGGCTCTAGACACCTGTCCTATGCTCCAGATTCAAATCTCCTGTGCTCCAGATACCACTCCTGTGCTCTAGATACCACTCCTGTGCTCCAGATACCACCCCTGTGCTCTAGATACCTGTCCTGTGCTCCAGATAACACTCCTGGTCTCCAGATAACACTCCTGGTCTCCAGATAACACCCCTGTGCTCTAGACACCTGTCCTGTGCTCCAGATTCAAATCTCTTGCGCTCCAGATACCACTCCTGTGCTCTAGATACCTATCCTATGCTCCAGATTCAAATCTCCTGTGCTGCAGATACCACTCCTGTGCTCCAGATACCACCCCTGTGTTCTAGATATCAGTCCTGTGCTCCAGACACCACTGCTGTGATCTAGATACCACTCCTGTGCTCTGGATTACACTCCTGTGCTCCAGACACTACTCCTGGTCTCCAGATACCACCCCTGTGCTCTAGTCACCTGTCCTGGGCTCCAGATAACACTCCTGGTCTCCAGATACCACCCCTGTGCTCTAGACACCTGTCCTGTGCTGCAGATTCAAATCTCTTGTGCTCCAGATACCACTCCTGTGCTCTAGACACCTGTCCTGTGCTCCAGATTCAAATCTCTTGTGCTCCAGGTACCACTCCTGTGCTCTAGATACCACTCCGGTGCTCCAGATACCACTCCTGTGCTCCAGATACCACCCCTGTGCTCTAGATATCTGTCCTGTGCTGCAGACACCACTCCTGTGATCTAGATACCGCTCCTGTGCTCTGGATACCACTCCTGTGCTCCAGACACTACTTCAGGTTTCCAGATACCACCCCTGTGCTCTAGACACCTCTCCTGTGCTCCAGATAACACTCCTGGTCTCCAGATATCACCCCTGTGCTCTAGACACCTGTCCTGTGCTCCAGATTCAAATCTCTTGTGCTCCAGATACCACTCCTGTGCTCTGGACACCGGTCCTGTGCTCCAGATTCAAATCTCTTGTCCTCCAGATACCACTCCTGTGCTCTAGATACCACTCCTGTGCTCCAGATACCACCCTTGTGCTCTAGATTCCTGTCCTATACTCCAGATTCAAATCTCCTGTGCTCCAGACACTACTCCTGGTCTCCAGATACCACCCCTGCGCTCCAGACACCTGTCCTGTGCTCCAGATAACACACCTCTGCTGCAGATACCACTCCTGTGCTCTACATACCTGTCCTATGCTCCAGATACCACTTCTGTGTTCTAGATACCACTCCTGTGCTCCAGACACTACTCCTGCTCTCCAGATACCACCCCTGTGCTCTAGACACCTGTCCTGTGCTCCAGATAACACTCCTGGTCTCCAGATAACACCCCTGTGCTCTAGACACCTGTCCTGTGCTCCAGATTCAAATCTCTTGTGCTCCAGATACCACTCCTGTGCTCTAGATACCTGTCCTATGCTCCAGATTCAAATCTCCTGTGCTGCAGATACCACTCCTGTGCTCCAGATACCACCCCTGTGTTCTAGATATCAGTCCTGTGCTCCAGACACCACTGCTGTGATCTAGATACCACTCCAGTGCTCTGGATTACACTCCTGTGCTCCAGACACTACTCCTGGTCTCCAGATACCACCCCTGTGCTCTAGACACCTCTCCTGTTCTCCAGATAACACTCCTGGTCTCCAGATACCACCCCTGTGCTCTAGACACCTGTCCTGTGCTCCAGATTCAAATCTCTTGTGCTCCAGATACCACTCCTGTGCTCTAGACACCTGTCCTGTGCTCCAGATTCAAATCTCTTTTGCTCCAGATACCACTCCTGTGCTCTAGATACAACTCCTGTGCTCCAGATACCACCCCTGTGCTCTAGATTCCTGTCCTATACTCCAGATTCAAATCTCCTGTGCTCCAGACACTACTCCTGGTCTCCAGATACCACCCTGTGCTCTAGACACCTGTCCTGTGCTCCAGATAACACTCCTGTGCTGCAGATACCACTCCTGTGCTCCAGGTACCATTCCTGTGTTCTAGATACCACTCCTGTGCTCCAGACACTACTCCTGCTCTCCAGATACCACCCCTGTGCTCTAGACACCTGTCCTGTGCTCCAGATAACACTCCTGGTCTCCAGATACCACCCCTGTGCTCTAGACACCTGTCCTGTGCTCCAGATTCAAATCTCCTGTGCTCCAGATACCACACCTGTGCTCCAGATACCACCCCTATGCTCCAGATTCAAATCTCCTGTGCTCCAGATACCACTGCTGTGCTCTAGATACCACTCCTGTGCTCCAGATAACACCCCTGTGCTCTAGATATCTGTCCTGTGCTCCAGACACCACTCCTGTGATCTAGATACCACTCCTGTGCTCTGGATACCACTCCTGTGCTCCAGACACTACTCCTGGTCTCCAGATACCACCCCTGTGCTCTAGACACCTGTCCTGTGTTCCAGATAACACACCTGGTCTCCAGATACCACCCCTGTGCTCTAGACACCTGTCCTGTGCTCCAGATTCAAATCTCTTGTGCTCCAGATACCACTCTTGTGCTCTAGATACCACTCCTGTGCTCCAGATGCCACTCCTGTGCTCCAGATACCACTCTTGTGCTCTAGATACATCTCCTGTGCTCCAGATACCACTCCTGTGCTCTAGATAGCACTCCTGTACTCCAGACACTACTCCTGGTCTCCAAATAACACCCCTGTGCTCTAGACACCTGTCCTGTGCTCCAGATAACACTGCTGTGCTCCAGATACCACTCCTGTGCTCTAGACACCTGTCCTATGCTGAAGATGCCACTCCAGTGCTCCAGATACCACTCCTGTGCTCTAGATACCACTCCTGTGCTCCAGACACTACTCCTGGTCTCCAGATACCACCCCTGTGCTCTAGACACCTGCCCTGTGCTCTAGATTCAAATCTCTTATGCGCCAGATAACACGCCTGTGCTCTAGACACCTGTCCTGTGCTCCAGATTCACATCTCTTGTGCTCCAGATACCACTGCTGTGCTCTAGATACCACTCCTGTGCTCCAGATACCACTTCTGTGCTCTAGATACCTGTCCTGTGCTCCAGATACCACACCTGTGCTCTAGATACCATTCCTGTGCTCCAGACACTACTCCTGGTCTCCAGATACCACCCCTGTGCTCTAGACACCTGTCCTGTGCTCCAGATAACACTCCTGTGCTCCAGATACCACTCCTGTGCTCTAGATACCTGTCCTATGCTCCAGATGCCACTCCAGTGCTCCAGATACCACTCTTGTGCTCTAGATACCACTCCTGTGCTCCAGACACTACTCCTGGTCTCCAGATACCACCCCTGTGTCTAGACACCTGTCCTGTGCTCCAGATAACACTCCTGGTCTCCAGATACCACCCCTGTGCTCTAGACACCTGTCCTGTGCTCCAGATTCAAATCTTTTGTGCTCCAGATACCACTCTTGTGCTCTAGATACCACTCCTATGCTCCAGATGCCACTCCAGTGCTCCAGATACCACTCCTGTGCTCTAGATACCACTCCTGTGCTCCAGACACTACTCCTGTGATCTAGATACCACTCCTGTGCTCTGGATACCACTCCTGTGCTCCAGACACTACTCCTGGTCTCCAGACACCACCCCTGTGCTCTAGACACCTGTCCTGTGTTCCAGATAACACTCCTGGTCTCCAGATACCACCCCTGTGCTCTAGACACCTGTCCTGTGCTCCAGATTCAAATCTCTTATGCTCCAGATACCACTCTTGTGCTCTAGATACCTCTCCTGTGCTACAGATAACACTCCTGTGCTCTAGATACCACTCCTGTACTCCAGACACTACTCCTGGTCTCCAGATACCACCCCTGTGCTCTAGACACCTGGCCTGTGCTCCAGATACCACTCCTGTGCTCTAGATACCTGTCCCATGCTCCAGATTCAAATCTCTTGTGCTCCAGAAACAACTCCTGTCCTCTAGATACCTCTCCTGTGCTCCAGATACCACTCTTGTGCTCTAGATACCTCTCCTGTGCTCCAGATACCACTCCTGTGCTCTAGATACCCCTCCTGTGCTCCAGACACTACTCCTGATCTCCAGATACCACCCCTGTGCTCTAGACACCTGTCCTGTGCTCCAAATAACACTCCTGTGCTCCAGATACCACTTCTGTGTTCTAGACACCAGTCCTATGCTCCAGATGCCACTCCAGTGCTCCAGATACCACTCTTGTGCTCTAGATACCATTCCTGTGCTCCAGTTGCCACTGCTGTGCTCCAGATACCACTCCTGTGCTCTAGATACCTCTCCTGTCCTCCAGATACCACTCCTGTGCTCTAGATACCACTCCTGTGCTCCAGACACTACTCCTGCTCTGCAGATACCACCCCTGTGCTCTAGACACCTGTCCTGTGCTCCAGATTCAAATCTCTTGTGATCCAGATACCACTCTTGTGCTCTAGATACCTCTCCTGTGCTCCAGATACCACTGCTGTGCTCTAGATACCACTCCTGTGCTCCAGACACTACTCCTGGTCTCCAGATACCACCCCTGTGCTCTAGACACCTGGCCTGTGCTCCAGATACCACTCCTGTGCTCTAGATACCTGTCCTATGCTCCAGATTCAAATCTCTTGTGCTCCAGAAACCACTCCTGTCCTCTAGATATCACTCCTGTGCTCCAGACACTACTCCTCGTCTCCAGATACCACCCCTGTGATCTAGACACCTATCGTGTGCTCCAGATAACACTCCTGCGCTCCAGATACCATTCCTGTGCTCCAGGTACCACTTCTGGTCTCCAGAACAACTCCTGTGCTCTAGATACCTGTCCTGTGCTCCAGATACCACTCCTGTGCTCCGGACATCACCCCTGTGCTCTAGATACCATTCCTGTGCTCCAGGTACCACTCCTGTGCTCTAGATACCTGTCCTATGCTCCAGATTCAAATCTCCTGTGCTCCAGATACCACTCCTGTCTTCTAGATATCACTCCTGTGCTCTAGACACTACTCCTGGTCTCCAGATACCACCCCTGGGCTCTAGACACCTGTCCTATGCTCCAGATTCAAATCTCCTGTGCTCCAGATACCACTCCTGTGCTCTAGATACCACTCCTGTGCTCCAGATACCACCCCTGTGCTCTAGATACCTGTCCTGTGCTCCAGATAACACTCCTGGTCTCCAGATAACACTCCTGGTCTCCAGATAACACCCCTGTGCTCTAGACACCTGTCCTGTGCTCCAGATTCAAATCTCTTGTGCTCCAGATACCACTCCTGTGCTCTAGATACCTGTCCTATGCTCCAGATTCAAATCTCCTGTGCTGCAGATACCACTCCTGTGCTCCAGATACCACCCCTGTGTTCTAGATATCAGTCCTGTGCTCCAGACACCACTGCTGTGATCTAGATACCACTCCTGTGCTCTGGATTACACTCCTGTGCTCCAGACACTACTCCTGGTCTCCAGATACCACCCCTGTGCTCTAGTCACCTGTCCTGGGCTCCAGATAACACTCCTGGTCTCCAGATACCACCCCTGTGCTCTAGACACCTGTCCTGTGCTGCAGATTCAAATCTCTTGTGCTCCAGATACCACTCCTGTGCTCTAGACACCTGTCCTGTTCTCCAGATTCAAATCTCTTGTGCTCCAGGTACCACTCCTGTGCTCTAGATACCACTCCGGTGCTCCAGATACCACTCCTGTGCTCCAGATACCACCCCTGTGCTCTAGATATCTGTCCTGTGCTGCAGACACCACTCCTGTGATCTAGATACCGCTCCTGTGCTCTGGATACCACTCCTGTGCTCCAGACACTACTTCAGGTTTCCAGATACCACCCCTGTGCTCTAGACACCTCTCCTGTGCTCCAGATAACACTCCTGGTCTCCAGATATCACCCCTGTGCTCTAGACACCTGTCCTGTGCTCCAGATTCAAATCTCTTGTGCTCCAGATACCACTCCTGTGCTCTGGACACCGGTCCTGTGCTCCAGATTTAAATCTCTTGTCCTCCAGATACCACTCCTGTGCTCTAGATACCACTCCTGTGCTCCAGATACCACCCTTGTGCTCTAGATTCCTGTCCTATACTCCAGATTCAAATCTCCTGTGCTCCAGACACTACTCCTGGTCTCCAGATACCACCCCTGTGCTCCAGACTCCTGTCCTGTGCTCCAGATAACACACCTCTGCTGCAGATACCACTCCTGTGCTCTACATACCTGTCCTATGCTCCAGATACCACTCCTGTGTTCTAGATACCACTCCTGTGCTCCAGACACTACTCCTGCTCTCCAGATACCACCCCTGTGCTCTAGACACCTGTCCTGTGCTCCAGATAACACTCCTGGTCTCCAGATAACACCCCTGTGCTCTAGACACCTGTCCTGTGCTCCAGATTCAAATCTCTTGTGCTCCAGATACCACTCCTGTGCTCTAGATACCTGTCCTATGCTCCAGATTCAAATCTCCTGTGCTGCAGATACCACTCCTGTGCTCCAGATACCACCCCTGTGTTCTAGATATCAGTCCTGTGCTCCAGACACCACTGCTGTGATCTAGATACCACTCCTGTGCTCTGGATTACACTCCTGTGCTCAAGACACTACTCCTGGTCTCCAGATACCACCCCTGTGCTCTAGTCACCTGTCCTGTGCTCCAGATAACACTCCTGGTCTCCAGATACCACCCCTGTGCTCTGGACACCTGTCCTGTGCTGCAGATTCAAATCTCTTGTGCTCCAGATACCACTCCTGTGCTCTAGACACCTGTCCTGTGCTCCAGATTCAAATCTCTTGTGCTCCTGGTACCACTCCTGTGCTCTAGATACCACTCCGGTGCTCCAGATACCACTCCTGTGCTCCAGATACCACCCCTGTGCTCTAGATATCTGTCCTGTGCTGCAGACACCACTCCTGTGATCTAGATACCGCTCCTGTGCTCTGGATACCACTCCTGTGCTCCAGACACTACTTCAGGTTTCCAGATACCACCCCTGTGCTCTAGTCACCTGTCCTGTGCTCCAGATAACACTCCTGGTCTCCAGATACCACCCTTGTGCTCTAGACACCTGTCCTGTGCTGCAGATTCAAATCTCTTGTGCTCCAGATACCACTCCTGTGCTCTAGACACCTGTCCTGTGCTCCAGATTCAAATCTCTTGTGCTCCAGGTACCACTCCTGTGCTCTAGATACCACTCCGGTGCTCCAGATACCACTCCTGTGCTCCAGATACCACCCCTGTGCTCTAGATATCTGTCCTGTGCTGCAGACACCACTCCTGTGATCTAGATACCGCTCCTGTGCTCTGGATACCACTCCTGTGCTCCAGACACTACTTCAGGTTTCCAGATACCACCCCTGTGCTCTAGAAACCTCTCCTGTGCTCCAGATAACACTCCTGGTCTCCAGATATCACCCCTGTGCTCTAGACACCTGTCCTGTGCTCCAGATTCAAATCTCTTGTGCTCCAGATACCACTCCTGTGCTCTAGACACCGGTCCTGTGCTCCAGATTCAAATCTCTTGTCCTCCAGATACCACTCCTGTGCTCTAGATACCACTCCTGTGCTCCAGATTCAAATCTCTTGTGCTCCAGACACCACACCTGTGCTCTAGATACCACTCCTGTGTTCCAGATACCACCCCTGTGCTCTAGATTCCTGTCCTATACTCCAGATTCAAATCTCCTGTGCTCCAGACACTACTCCTGGTCTCCAGATACCACCCCTGTGCTCCAGACACCTGTCCTGTGCTCCAGATAACACACCTCTGCTGCAGATACCACTCCTGTGCTCTACATACCTGTCCTATGCTCCAGATACCACTCCTGTGTTCTAGATACAACTCCTGTGCTCCAGACACTACTCCTGCTCTCCAGATACCACCCCTGTGCTCTAGACACCTGTCCTGTGCTCCAGATAACACATCTGTGCTCCAGATACCACCCCTGTGCTCTAGATACCTGTACTGTGCTCCAGATTCAAAACTCTTATGCTCGAGATAACACTCCTGTGCTCTAGACACCTGTCCTGTACTCCAGATTCAAATCTCCTATGCTCCAGATAACACTCCTGTGCTCCAGATACCACTCCTGTGCTCTAGATACCTGTCCTATGCTCCAGATGCCACTCCAGTTCTCCAGATACCACTCTTGTGCTCTAGATACCTCTCCTGTGCTCCAGATACCACCCCTGTGCTCTAGATACCTGTCCTATGCTCCAGATTCAAATCTCCTGTGCTCCAGATACCACTCTTGTCTTCTAGATACCACTCCTGTGCTGCAGACACTACTCCTGGTCTCCAGATACCACCCCTGGGCTCTAGACAACTGTCCTATGCTCCAGATTCAAATCTCCTCTGCTCCAGATACCACTCCTGTGCTCTAGATACCAGTCCTGTGCTCCAGATACCACCCCTGTGCTCTAGATATCTGTCCTGTGCTCAAGACACCACACCTGTGATCTAGATACCACTCCTGTGCTCTAGACAGCTGTCCTGTGCTCCAGATTCAAATCTCTTGTGCTCCAGATACCACTCCTGTGCTCCAGATAAAACTCCTGTGCTCTAGATAGCACTCCTGTGCTCCAGATACCACCCCTGTGCTCTAGATATCCGTCCTGTGCTCCAGACACCACTCCTGTGATCTTGATACCACTCCTGTGCTCTGGATACCACTCCTGTGCTCCAGACACTACCTCTGGTCTCCAGATACCACCCCTGTGCTCTAGACACCTGTCCTGTGCTCCAGATAACACTCCTCTGCTGCAGATACCACTCCTGTGCTCAAGATACCTGTCCTATGCTCCAGATACCACTCCTGTGTTCTAGATACCACTCCTGTGCTCCAGACACTACTCCTGCTCTCCAGATACCACCCCTGTGCTCTAGACACCTGTCCTGTGCTCCAGATAACACTCCTGTGCTCCAGATACCACCCCTGTGCTCTAGATACCTGTACTGTGCTCCAGATTCAAATCTCTTATGCTCCAGATAACACTCCTGTGCTCTAGACACCTGTCCTGTGCTCCAGATTCAAATCTCTTGTGCTCCAGATACCACTCCTGTGCTCTAGATAAAACTCCTGTGCTCTAGATACCACTCCTGTGCTCCAGATACCAGCCCTGTGCTCTAGATATCCGTCCTGTGCTCCAGACACCACTCCTGTGATCTTGATACCACTCCTGTGCTCTGGATACCACTCCTGTGCTCCAGACACTACCTCTGGTCTCCAGATACCACCTCTGTGGTCTAGACACCTCTCCTGTGCTCCAGATAACACTCCTGGTCTCCAGATACCACCCCTGTGCTCTAGACACCTGTCCTGTGCTCCAGATAACACTCCTCTGCTGCAGATACCACTCCTGTGCTCTAGATACCTGTCCTATGCTCCAGATACCACTCCTGTGTTCTAGATACCACTCCTGTGCTCCAGACACTACTCCTGCTCTCCAGATACCACCCCTGTGCTCTAGACACCTGTCCTGTGCTCCAGATAACACTCCTGTGCTCCAGATACCACCCCTGTGCTCTAGATACCTGTACTGTGCTCCAGATTCAAATCTCTTATGCTCCAGATAACACTCCTGTGCTCTAGACACCTGTCCTGTGCTCCAGATTCAAATCTCTTATGCTCCAGATAACACTCCTGTGCTCCAGATACCACTCCTGTGCTCTAGATACCTGTCCTATGCTCCAGATGCCACTCCACTTCTCCAGATACCACTCTTGTGCTCTAGATACCTCTCCTGTGCTCCAGATACCACTCCTGTGCTCTAGATACCACTCCTGTGCTCTAGATACCTCTCCTGTGCTCCAGATACCACTCCTGTGCTCTAGATACCACTCCTGTGCTCCAGACACTACTCCTGGTCTCCAGATACCACCCCTGTGCTCTAGACACCTGGCCTGTGCTCCAGATACCACTCCTGTGCTCTAGATACCTGTCCTATGCTCCAGATTCAAATCTCTTGTGCTCCAGAAACCACTCCTGTCCTCTAGATATCACTCCTGTGCTCCAGACACTACTCCTCGTCTCCAGATACCACCCCTGTGATCTAGACACCTATCGTGTGCTCCAGATAACACTCCTGCGCTCCAGATACCATTCCTGTGCTCCAGGTACCACTTCTGGTCTCCAGAACAACTCCTGTGCTCTAGATACCTGTCCTGTGCTCCAGATACCACTCCTGTGCTCCGGACATCACCCCTGTGCTCTAGATACCATTCCTGTGCTCCAGGTACCACTCCTGTGCTCTAGATACCTGTCCTATGCTCCAGATTCAAATCTCCTGTGCTCCAGATACCACTCCTGTCTTCTAGATATCACTCCTGTGCTCTAGACACTACTCCTGGTCTCCAGATACCACCCCTGGGCTCTAGACACCTGTCCTATGCTCCAGATTCAAATCTCCTGTGCTCCAGATACCACTCCTGTGCTCTAGATACCACTCCTGTGCTCCAGATACCACCCCTGTGCTCTAGATACCTGTCCTGTGCTCCAGATAACACTCCTGGTCTCCAGATAACACCCCTGTGCTCTAGACACCTGTCCTGTGCTCCAGATTCAAATCTCTTGTGCTCCAGATACCACTCCTGTGCTCTAGATACCTGTCCTATGCTCCAGATTCAAATCTCCTGTGCTGCAGATACCACTCCTGTGCTCCAGATACCACCCCTGTGTTCTAGATATCAGTCCTGTGCTCCAGACACCACTGCTGTGATCTAGATACCACTCCTGTGCTCTGGATTACACTCCTGTGCTCCAGACACTACTCCTGGTCTCCAGATACCACCCCTGTGCTCTAGTCACCTGTCCTGTGCTCCAGATAACACTCCTGGTCTCCAGATACCACCCCTGTGCTCTAGACACCTGTCCTGTGCTGCAGATTCAAATCTCTTGTGCTCCAGATACCACTCCTGTGCTCTAGACACCTGTCCTGTGCTCCAGATTCAAATCTCTTGTGCTCCAGGTACCACTCCTGTGCTCTAGATACCACTCCGGTGCTCCAGATACCACTCCTGTGCTCCAGATACCACCCCTGTGCTCTAGATATCTGTCCTGTGCTGCAGACACCACTCCTGTGATCTAGATACCGCTCCTGTGCTCTGGATACCACTCCTGTGCTCCAGACACTACTTCAGGTTTCCAGATACCACCCCTGTGCTCTAGACACCTCTCCTGTGCTCCAGATAACACTCCTGGTCTCCAGATATCACCCCTGTGCTCTAGACACCTGTCCTGTGCTCCAGATTCAAATCTCTTGTGCTCCAGATACCACTCCTGTGCTCTGGACACCGGTCCTGTGCTCCAGATTCAAATCTCTTGTCCTCCAGATACCACTCCTGTGCTCTAGATACCACTCCTGTGCTCCAGATACCACCCTTGTGCTCTAGATTCCTGTCCTATACTCCAGATTCAAATCTCCTGTGCTCCAGACACTACTCCTGGTCTCCAGATACCACCCCTGTGCTCCAGACACCTGTCCTGTGCTCCAGATAACACACCTCTGCTGCAGATACCACTCCTG
This sequence comes from Mobula birostris, assembly GCF_030028105.1. Lineage (NCBI taxonomy): Eukaryota > Metazoa > Chordata > Chondrichthyes > Myliobatiformes > Myliobatidae > Mobula > Mobula birostris. Next base: position 15,547,891 of record NC_092387.1, on the reverse strand, counting down.
TGCTCTACATACCTGTCCTATGCTCCAGATACCACTCCTGTGTTCTAGATACCACTCCTGTGCTCCAGACACTACTCCTGCTCTCCAGATACCACCCCTGTGCTCTAGACACCTGTCCTGTGCTCCAGATAACACTCCTGGTCTCCAGATAACACCCCTGTGCTCTAGACACCTGTCCTGTGCTCCAGATTCAAATCTCTTGTGCTCCAGATACCACTCCTGTGCTCTAGATACCTGTCCTATGCTCCATATTCAAATCTCCTGTGCTGCAGATACCACTCCTGTGCTCCAAATACAACCCCTGTGTTCTAGATATCAGTCCTGTGCTCCAGACACCACTGCTGTGATCTAGATACCACTCCTGTGCTCTGGATTACACTCCTGTGCTCCAGACACTACTCCTGGTCTCCAGATACCACCCCTGTGCTCTAGTCACCTGTCCTGTGCTCCAGATAACACTCCTGGTCTCCAGATACCACCCCTGTGCTCTAGACACCTGTCCTGTGCTGCAGATTCAAATCTCTTGTGCTCCAGATACCACTCCTGTGCTCTAGACACCTGTCCTGTGCTCCAGATTCAAATCTCTTGTGCTCCTGGTACCACTCCTGTGCTCTAGATACCACTCCGGTGCTCCAGATACCACTCCTGTGCTCCAGATACCACCCCTGTGCTCTAGATATCTGTCCTGTGCTGCAGACACCACTCCTGTGATCTAGATACCGCTCCTGTGCTCTGGATACCACTCCTGTGCTCCAGACACTACTTCAGGTTTCCAGATACCACCCCTGTGCTCTAGTCACCTGTCCTGTGCTCCAGATAACACTCCTGGTCTCCAGATACCACCCCTGTGCTCTAGACACCTGTCCTGTGCTGCAGATTCAAATCTCTTGTGCTCCAGATACCACTCCTGTGCACTAGACACCTGTCCTGTGCTCCAGATTCAAATCTCTTGTGCTCCAGGTACCACTCCTGTGCTCTAGATACCACTCCGGTGCTCCAGATACCACTCCTGTGCTCCAGATACCACCCCTGTGCTCTAGATATCTGTCCTGTGCTGCAGACACCACTCCTGTGATCTAGATACCGCTCCTGTGCTCTGGATACCACTCCTGTGCTCCAGACACTACTTCAGGTTTCCAGATACCACCCCTGTGCTCTAGTCACCTGTCCTGTGCTCCAGATAACACTCCTGGTCTCCAGATACCACCCCTGTGCTCTGGACACCTGTCCTGTGCTGCAGATTCAAATCTCTTGTGCTCCAGATACCACTCCTGTGCTCTAGACACCTGTCCTGTGCTCCAGATTCAAATCTCTTGTGCTCCAGGTACCACTCCTGTGCTCTAGATACCACTCCGGTGCTCCAGATACCACTCCTGTGCTCCAGATACCACCCCTGTGCTCTAGATATCTGTCCTGTGCTGCAGACACCACTCCTGTGATCTAGATACCGCTCCTGTGCTCTGGATACCACTCCTGTGCTCTAGACACCGGTCCTGTGCTCCAGATTCAAATCTCTTGTCCTCCAGATACCACTCCTGTGCTCTAGATACCACTCCTGTGCTCCAGATTCAAATCTCTTGTGCTCCAGATACCACACCTGTGCTCTACATACCACTCCTGTGTTCCAGATACCACCCCTGTGCTCTAGATTCCTGTCCTATACTCCAGATTCAAATCTCCTGTGCTCCAGACACTACTCCTGGTCTCCAGATACCACCCCTGTGCTCCAGACACCTGTCCTGTGCTCCAGATAACACACCTCTGCTGCAGATACCGCTCCTGTGCTCTACATACCTGTCCTATGCTCCAGATACCACTCCTGTGTTCTAGATACAACTCCTGTGCTCCAGACACTACTCCTGCTCTCCAGATACCACCCCTGTGCTCTAGACACCTGTCCTGTGCTCCAGATAACACATCTGTGCTCCAGATACCACCCCTGTGCTCTAGATACCTGTACTGTGCTCCAGATTCAAAACTCTTATGCTCCAGATAACACTCCTGTGCTCTAGACACCTGTCCTGTACTCCAGATTCAAATCTCTTATGCTCCAGATAACACTCCTGTGCTCCAGATACCACTCCTGTGCTCTAGATACCTGTCCTATGCTCCAGATGCCACTCCAGTTCTCCAGATACCACACTTGTGCTCTAGATACCTCTCCTGTGCTCCAGATACCACCCCTGTGCTCTAGATACCTGTCCTATGCTCCAGATTCAAATCTCCTGTGCTCCAGATACCACTCTTGTCTTCTAGATACCACTCCTGTGCTGCAGACACTACTCCTGGTCTCCAGATACCACCCCTGGGCTCTAGACAACTGTCCTATGCTCCAGATTCAAATCTCCTCTGCTCCAGATACCACTCCTGTGCTCTAGATACCAGTCCTGTGCTCCAGATACCACCCCTGTGCTCTAGATATCTGTCCTGTGCTCAAGACACCACACCTGTGATCTAGATACCACTCCTGTGCTCTAGACAGCTGTCCTGTGCTCCAGATTCAATTCTCTTGTGCTCCAGATACCACTCCTGTGCTCTAGATAAAACTCCTGTGCTCTAGATAGCACTCCTGTGCTCCAGATACCACCCCTGTGCTCTAGATATCCGTCCTGTGCTCCAGACACCACTCCTGTGATCTTGATACCACTCCTGTGCTCTGGATACCACTCCTGTGCTCCAGACACTACCTCTGGTCTCCAGATACCACCCCTGTGCTCTAGACACCTGTCCTGTGCTCCAGATAACACTCCTCTGCTGCAGATACCACTCCTGTGCTCTAGATACCTGTCCTATGCTCCAGATACCACTCCTGTGTTCTAGATACCACTCCTGTGCTCCAGACACTACTCCTGCTCTCCAGATACCACCCCTGTGCTCTAGACACCTGTCCTGTGCTCCAGATAACACTCCTGTGCTCCAGATACCACCCCTGTGCTCTAGATACCTGTACTGTGCTCCAGATTCAAATCTCTTATGCTCCAGATAACACTCCTGTGCTCTAGACACCTGTCCTGTGCTCCAGATTCAAATCTCTTGTGCTCCAGATACCACTCCTGTGCTCTAGATAAAACTCCTGTGCTCTAGATACCACTCCTGTGCTCCAGATAACAGCCCTGTGCTCTAGATATCCGTCCTGTGCTCCAGACACCACTCCTGTGATCTTGATACCTCTCCTGTGCTCTGGATACCACTCCTGTGCTCCAGACACTACCTCTGGTCTCCAGATACCACCTCTGTGGTCTAGACACCTCTCCTGTGCTCCAGATAACACTCCTGGTCTCCAGATACCACCCCTGTGCTCTAGACACCTGTCCTGTGCTCCAGATAACACTCCTCTGCTGCAGATACCACTCCTGTGCTCTAGATACCTGTCCTATGCTCCAGATACCACTCCTGTGTTCTAGATACCACTCCTGTGCTCCAGACACTACTCCTGCTCTCCAGATACCACCCCTGTGCTCTAGACACCTGTCCTGTGCTCCAGATAACACTCCTGTGCTCCAGATACCACCCCTGTGCTCTAGATACCTGTACTGTGCTCCAGATTCAAATCTCTTATGCTCCAGATAACACTCCTGTGCTCTAGACACCTGTCCTGTGCTCCAGATTCAAATCTCTTATGCTCCAGATAACACTCCTGTGCTCCAGATACCACTCCTGTGCTCTAGATACCTGTCCTATGCTCCAGATGCCACTCCAGTTCTCCAGATACCACTCTTGTGCTCTAGATACCTCTCCTGTGCTCCAGATACCACCCCTGTGCTCTAGATACCTGTCCTATGCTCCAGATTCAAATCTCCTGTGCTCCAGATACCACTCTTGTCTTCTAGATACCACTCCTGTGCTGCAGACACTACTCCTGGTCTCCAGATACCACCCCTGGGCTCTAGACAACTGTCCTATGCTCCAGATTGAAATCTCCTGTGCTTCAGATACCACTCCTGTGCTCTAGATACCACTCCTGTGCTCCAGATACCACCCCTGTGCTCTAGATATCTGTCCTGTACTCCAGAGACCACTCCTGTGATCTAGATACCACTCCTGTGCTCTAGATACCACTCCTGTGCTCCAGATTCAAATCTCCTGTGCTCCAGATACCACTCCTGTGCTCTAGACACCTGTCCTGTACTCCAGATTCAAATCTCTTGTGCTCCAGATACCATTCCTGTGCTCTAGATAAAACTCCTGTGCTCTAGATACCACTCCTGTGCTCCAGATACCACCCCTGTGCTCTAGATATCCGTCCTGTGCTCCAGACACCACTCCTGTGATCTTGATACCACTCCTGTGCTCTGGATACCACTCCTGTGCTCCAGACACTACCTCTGGTCTCCAGATACCACCCCTGTGGTCTAGACACCTCTCCTGTGCTCCAGATAACACTCCTGGTCTCCAGATACCACTCCTGTGCTCTAGACACCTGTCCTGTGCTCCAGATTCAAATCTCTTGTGCTCCAGATACCACCCCTGTGCTCTAGATACCTGTACTGTGCTCCAGATTCAAATCTCTTATGCTCCAGATAACACTCCTGTGCTCTGGATACCACTCCTGTGCTCCAGACACTACCTCTGGTCTCCAGATACCACCTCTGTGGTCTAGACACCTCTCCTGTGCTCCAGATAACACTCCTGGTCTCCAGATACCACCCCTGTGCTCTAGACACCTGTCTTGTGCTCCAGATAACACTCCTCTGCTGCAGATACCACTCCTGTGCTCTAGATACCTGTCCTATGCTCCAGATACCACTCCTGTGTTCTAGATACCACTCCTGTGCTCCAGACACTACTCCTGCTCTCCAGATACCACCCCTGTGCTCTAGACACCTGTCCTGTGCTCCAGATAACACTCCTGTGCTCCAGATACCACCCCTGTGCTCTAGATACCTGTACTCTGCTCCAGATTCAAATCTCTTATGCTCCAGATAACACTCCTGTGCTCTAGACACCTGTCCTGTGCTCCAGATTCAAATCACTTATGCTCCAGATAACACACCTGTGCTCCAGATACCACTCCTGTGCTCTAGATACCTGTCCTATGCTCTAGATGCCACTCCAGTTCTCCAGATACCACTCTTGTGCTCTAGATACCTCTCCTGTGCTCCAGATACCACCCCTGTGCTCCAGATACCTGTCCTATGCTCCAGATTCAAATCTCCTGTGCTCCAGATACCACTCTTGTCTTCTAGATACCACTCCTGTGCTGCAGACACTACTCCTGGTCTCCAGATACCACCCCTGGGCTCTAGACAACTGTCCTATGCTCCAGATTCAAATCTCCTGTGCTTCAGATACCACTCCTGTGCTCTAGATACCACTCCTGTGCTCCAGATACCACCCCTGTGCTCTAGATATCTGTCCTGTACTCCAGAGACCACTCCTGTGATCTAGATACCACTCGTGTGCTCTAGATACCACTCCTGTGCTCCAGATTCAAATCTCCTGTGCTCCAGATACCACTCCTGTGCTCTAGACACCTGTCCTGTGCTCCAGATTCAAATCTCTTGTGCTCCAGATACCATTCCTGTGCTCTAGATAAAACTCCTGTGCTCTAGATACCACTCCTGTGCTCCAGATACCACCCCTGTGCTCTAGATATCCGTCCTGTGCTCCAGACACCACTCCTGTGATCTTGATACCACTCCTGTGCTCTGGATACCACTCCTGTGCTCCAGACACTACCTCTGGTCTCCAGATACCACCCCTGTGGTCTAGACACCTCTCCTGTGCTCCAGATAACACTCCTGGTCTCCAGATACCACTCCTGTGCTATAGACACCTGTCCTGTGCTCCAGATTCAAATCTCTTGTGCTCCAGATACCACTCCTGTGCTCTAGACACCTGTCCTGTGCTCCAGATTCAAATCTCTTGTGCCCCAGATACCACACCTGTGCTCTAGATACCACTCCTGTGCTCCGGATACCACCCCTGTGCTCTAGATTCCTGTCCTATACTCCAGATTCAAATCTCCTGTGCTCCAGACACTACTCCTGGTCTCCAGATACCACCCCTGTGCTCTAGACACCTGTCCTGTGCTCCAGATAATACTCCTGTGCTGCAGATACCACTCCTGTGCTCCAGATACAACTCCGGTGTTCTAGATACCACTCCTGTGCTCCAGACACTACTCCTGCTCTCCAGATACCACCCCTGTGCTCTAGACACCTGTCCTGTGCTCCAGATAACACTCCTGGTCTCCAGATACCACCCCTGTGCTCTAGACACCTGTCCTGTGCTCCAGATTCAAATCTCTTATGCTCCAGATAACACTCCTGTGCTCTAGAGACCTTTCCTGTGCTCCAGATTCAAATCTCTTGTGCTCCAGATACCACTCCTGTGCTCTAGATACAACTCCTGTGCTCCAGGTACAACTTCTGTGCTCTAGATACCTGCCCTGTGCTCCAGATACCACACCTGTGCTCTAGATACCATTCCTGTGCTCCAGACACTACTCCTGGGCTCCAGATATCACCCCTGTGCTCTAGACACCTGTCCTGTGCTCCAGATAACACTCCTGTGCTCCAGATATCACTCCTGTGCTCTAGATACCTGTCCTATGCTCCAGATGCCACTCCAGTGCTCCAGATACCACTCCTGTGCTCTAGATACCACTCCTGTGCTCCAGACACTACTCCTGGTCTCCAGATACCACCCCTGTGCTCTAGACACCTGTCCTGTGCTCCAGATACCACTCCTGTGCTCTAGACACCTGCCCTGTGCTCCAGATACCTCTCCTGTGCTCCAGATACCACCCCTGTGCTCTAGATACCTGTCCTATGCTCCAGATTCAAATCTCCAGTGCTCCAGATACCACTCCTGTGCTCCAGATACCACCCCTGTGCTCTAGATACCTGTCCTATGCTCCAGATTCAAATCTCTTGTGCTCCAGATACCACTCCTGTGCTCTAGGCACCTTTCCTGTGCTCCAGATAACACTCCTGGTCTCCAGATACCACCCCTGTGCTCTAGACACCTGTCCTGTGCTCCAGATTCAAATCTTTTGTGCTCCAGATACCACTCCTGTGCTCTGGATACCTGTCCTATGCTCCAGATTCAAATCTCCTGTGCTGCAGATACCACTCCTGTGCTCCAGATACCACCCCTGTGCTCTAGATATCTGTCCTGTGCTCCAGACACCACTGCTGTGATCTAGATACAACTCCTGTGCTCTGGATAACACTCCTGTGCTCCAGACACTACTCCTGGTCTCCAGATACCACCCCTGTGCTCTAGACACCTGTCCTGTGCTCCACATAACACTCCTGGTCTCCAGATACCACCCCTGTGCTCTAGACACCTGTCCTGTGCTGCAGATTCAAATCTCTTGTGCTCCAGATACCACTCCTGTGCTCCAGACACCTGTCCTGTGCTCCAGATTCAAATCTCTTGTGCTCCAGGTACCACTCCTGTGCTCTAGATACCACTCCTGTGCTCCAGATACCACCCCTGTGCTCTAGATATCTGTCCTGTGCTCCAGACACCACTCCTGTGATCTAGATACCACTCCTGTGCTCTGGATACCACTCCTGTGCTCCAGACACTACTTCTGGTCTCCAGATACCACCCCTGTGCTCTAGACACCTCTCCTGTTCTCCAGATAACACTCCTGGTCTCCAGATACCACCCCTGTGCTCTAGACACCTGTCCTGTGCTCCAGATTCAAATCTCTTGTGCTCCAGATACCACTCCTGTGCTCTAGACACCTGTCCTGTGCTCCAGATTCAAATCTCTTATGCTCCAGATAACACTCCTGTGCTCCAGATACCACTCCTGTGCTCTAGATACCTGTCCTATGCTCCAGATGCCACTCCAGTTCTCCAGATACCACTCTTGTGCTCTAGATACCTCTCCTGTGCTCCAGATACCACCCCTGTGCTCTAGATACCTGTCCTATGCTCCAGATTCAAATCTCCTGTGCTCCAGATACCACTCTTGTCTTCTAGATACCACTCCTGTGCTGCAGACACTACTCCTGGTCTCCAGATACCACCCCTGGGCTCTAGACAACTGTCCTATGCTCCAGATTCAAATCTCCTGTGCTCCAGATACCACTCCTGTGCTCTAGATACCACTCCTGTGCTCCAGATACCACCCCTGTGCTCTAGATATCTGTCCTGTACTCCAGAGACCACTCCTGTGATCTAGATACCACTCCTGTGCTCTAGATACCACTCCTGCGCTCCAGATTCAAATCTCCTGTGCTCCAGATACCACTCCTGTGCTCTAGACACCTGTCCTGTGCTCCAGATTCAAATCTCTTGTGCTCCAGATACCATTCCTGTGCTCTAGATAAAACTCCTGTGCTCTAGATACCACTCCTGTGCTCCAGATACCACCCCTGTGCTCTAGATATCCGTCCTGTGCTCCAGACACCACTCCTGTGATCTTGATACCACTCCTGTGCTCTGGATACCACTCCTGTGCTCCAGACACTACCTCTGGTCTCCAGATACCACCCCTGTGGTCTAGACACCTCTCCTGTGCTCCAGATAACACTCCTGGTCTCCAGATACCACTCCTGTGCTATAGACACCTGTCCTGTGCTCCAGATTCAAATCTCTTGTGCTCCAGATACCACTCCTGTGCTCTAGACACCTGTCCTGTGCTCCAGATTCAAATCTCTTCTGCCCCAGATACCACACCTGTGCTCTCGATACCACTCCTGTGCTCCGGATACCACCCCTGTGCTCTAGATTCCTGTCCTATACTCCAGATTCAAATCTCCTGTGCTCCAGACACTACTCCTGGTCTCCAGATACCACCCCTGTGCTCTAGACACCTGTCCTGTGCTCCAGATAACACTCCTGTGCTGCAGATACCACTCCTGTGCTCCAGATACAACTCCGGTGTTCTAGATACCACTCCTGTGCTCCAGACACTACTCCTGCTCTCCAGATACCACCCCTGTGCTCTAGACACCTGTCCTGTGCTCCAGATAACACTCCTGGTCTCCAGATACCACCCCTGTGCTCTAGACACCTGTCCTGTGCTCCAGATTCAAATCTCTTATGCTCCAGATAACACTCCTGTGCTCTAGAGACCTTTCCTGTGCTCCAGATTCAAATCTCTTGTGCTCCAGATACCACTCCTGTGCTCTAGATACAACTCCTGTGCTCCAGGTACAACTTCTGTGCTCTAGATACCTGCCCTGTGCTCCAGATACCACACCTGTGCTCTAGATACCATTCCTGTGCTCCAGACACTACTCCTGGGCTCCAGATATCACCCCTGTGCTCTAGACACCTGTCCTGTGCTCCAGATAACACTCCTGTGCTCCAGATATCACTCCTGTGCTCTAGATACCTGTCCTATGCTCCAGATGCCACTCCAGTGCTCCAGATACCACTATTATGCTCTAGATACCACTCCTGTGCTCCAGATACCACTCTTGTGCTCTAGATACCTCTCCTGTGCTCCAGATACCACCCCTGTGCTCTAGATACCGCTCCTGTGCTCCAGACACTACTCCTGGTCTCCAGATACCACCCCTGTGCTCTAGACACCTGTCCTGTGCTCCAGATACCACTCCTGTGCTCTAGACACCTGTCCTATGCTCCAGATGCCACTCCAGGCTCCAGATACCACTCTTGTGCTCTAGATACCACTCCTGTGCTCCAGTTGCCACTCCTGTGCTCCACATACCACTCCTGTGCTCTAGATACCTCTCCTGTCCTGCAGATACCACCCCTGTGCTCTAGACACCTGTCCTGTGCTCCAGATACCACTCCTGTGCTCTAGATACCTGTCCTATGCTCCAGATTCAAATCTCTTGTGCTCCGGAAACCACTCCTGTCCTCTAGATACCACTCCTGTGCTCCAGACACTACTCCTGGTCTCCAGATACCACCCCTGTGCTCTAGACACCTGTCCTGTGCTCCAGATAACACTCCTGGTCTCCAGATACCACCCCTGTGCTCTAGACACCTGCCCTGTGCTCCAGATTCAAATCTCCTGTGCTCCAGATACCACCCCTGTGCTCCAGATTCAAATCTCCTGTGCTCCAGATACCACTCCTGTGCTCTAGACACCTGTCCTGTGCTCCAGATTCAAATCTCTTGCGCTCCAGATACCACTCCTGTGCTCTAGATACCTCTCCTGTGCTCCAGATACCACCCCTGTGCTCTAGATACCTGTCCTATGCTCCAGATTCAAATCTCCTGTGCTCCAGATACCACTCCTGTGCTCCAGATACCACCCCTGTGCTCTAGATACCTGTCCTATGCTCCAGATTCAAATCTCTTGTGCTCCAGATACCACTCCTGTGCTCTAGGCACCTTTCCTGTGCTCCAGATAACACTCCTGGTCTCCAGATACCACCCCTGTGCTCTAGACACCTGTCCTGTGCTCCAGATTCAAATCTCTTGTGCTCCAGATACCACTCCTGTGCTCTGGATACCTGTCCTATGCTCCAGATTCAAATCTCCTGTGCTGCAGATACCACTCCTGTGCTCCAGATACCACCCCTGTGCTCTAGATATCTGTCCTGTGCTCCAGACACCACTGCTGTGATCTAGATACCACTCCTGTGCTCTGGATAACACTCCTGTGCTCCAGACACTACTCCTGGTGTCCAGATACCACCCCTGTGCTCTAGACACCTGTCCTGTGCTCCACATAACACTCCTGGTCTCCAGATACCACCCCTGTGCTCTAGACACCTGTCCTGTGCTGCAGATTCAAATCTCTTGTGCTCCAGATACCACTCCTGTGCTCTAGACACCTGTCCTGTGCTCCAGATTCAAATCTCTTGTGCTCCAGGTACCACTCCTGTGCTCTAGATACCACTCCTGTGCTCCAGATACCACCCCTGTGCTCTAGATATCTGTCCTGTGCTCCAGACACCACTCCTGTGATCTAGATACCACTCCTGTGCTCTGGATACCACTCCTGTGCTCCAGACACTACTTCTGGTCTCCAGATACCACCCCTGTGCTCTAGACACCTCTCCTGTTTTCCAGATAACAGTCCTGGTCTCCAGATACCACCCCTGTGCTCTAGACACCTGTCCTGTGCTCCAGATTCAAATCTCTTGTGCTCCAGATACCACTCCTGTGCTCTAGACACCTGTCCTGTGCTCCAGATTCAAATCTCTTTTGCTCCAGATACCACTCCTGTGCTCTAGATACCACTCCTGTGCTCCAGATACCACCCCTGTGCTCTAGATTCCTGTCCTATACTCCAGATTCAAATCTCCTGTGCTCCAGACACTACTCCTGGTCTCCAGATACCACCCCTGTGCTCTAGACACCTGTCCTGTGCTCCAGATAACACTCCTGTGCTGCAGATACCAGTCCTGTGCTCCAGATACCACTCCTGAGTTCTAGATACCACTCCTGTGCTCCAGACACTACTCCTGCTCTCCAGATACCACCCCTGTGCTCTAGACACCTGTCCTGTGCTCCAGATAACACTCCTGGTCTTCAGATACCACCCCTGTGCTCTAGATATCTGTCCTGTGCTCCAGACACCACTCCTGTGATCTAGATACCACTCCTGTGCTCTGGATACCACTCCTGTGCTCCAGACACTACTCCTGGTCTCCAGATACCACCCCTGTGCTCTAGACACCTGTCCTGTGTTCCAGATAACACTCCTGGTCTCCAGATACCACCCCTGTGCTCTAGACACCTGTCCTGTGCTCCAGATTCAAATCTCTTGTGCTCCAGATAACACTCTTGTGCTCTAGATACCACTCCTGTGCTCCAGATGCCACTCCTGTGCTCCAGATACCACTCTTGTGCTCTAGATACATCTCCTGTGCTCCAGATACCACTCCTGTGCTCTAGATACCACTCCTGTACTCCAGACACTACTCCTGGTCTCCAAATACCACCCCTGTGCTCTAGACACCTGTCCTATGCTGAAGATGCCACTCCAGTGCTGCAGATACCACTCCTGTGCTCTAGATACCACTCCTGTGCTCCAGACACTACTCCTGGTCTCCAGATACCACCCCTGTGCTCTAGACACCTGGCCTGTGCTCCAGTTACCACCCCTGTGCTCTAGATACCTGTCCTATGCTCCAGATTCAAATCTATTGTGCTCCAGAAACCACTCCTGTCCTCTAGATACCACTCCTGTGCTCCAGATACCACTCTTGTGCTCTAGATACCTCTCCTGTGCTCCAGATACCACTCCTGTGCTCTAGATACCGCTCCTGTGCTCCAGACACTACTCCTGGTCTCCAGATACAACCCCTGTGCTCTAGACACCTGTCCTGTGCTCCAGATAACACTCCTGGTCTCCAGATACCACCCCTGTGCTCTAGACACCTGCCCTGTGCTCTAGATTCAAATCTCTTATGCGCCAGATAACACGCCTGTGCTCTAGACACCTGTCCTGTGCTCCAGATTCAAATCTCTTGTGCTCCAGATACCACTGCTGTGCTCTAGATACCACTCCTGTGCTCCAGATACCACTTCTGTGCTCTAGATACCTGTCCTGTGCTCCAGATACCACACCTGTGCTCTAGATACCATTCCTGTGTTCCAGACACTACTCCTGGTCTCCAGATACCACCCCTGTGCTCTAGACACCTGTCCTGTGCTCCAGATAACACTCCTGTGCTCCAGATACCACTCCTGTGCTCTAGATACCTGTCCTATGCTCCAGATGCCACTCCAGTGCTCCAGATACCACTCTTGTGCTCTAGATACCACTCCTGTGCTCCAGACACTACTCCTGGTCTCCAGATACCACCCCTGTGCTCTAGACACCTGTCCTGTGCTCCAGATAACACTCCTGGTCTCCAGATACCACCCCTGTGCTCTAGACACCTGTCCTGTGCTCCAGATTCAAATCTCTTGTGCTCCAGATACCACTCTTGTGCTCTAGATACCACTCCTATGCTCCAGATTCCACTCCAGTGCTCCAGATACCACTCCTGTGCTCTAGATACTACTGCTGTGCTCCAGACACTACTCCTGTGATCTAGATACCACTCCTGTGCTCTGGATACCACTCCTGTGCTCCAGACACTACTCCTGGTCTCCAGATACCACCCCTGTGCTCTAGACACCTGTCCTGTGTTCCAGATAACACTCCTGTTCTCCAGATGCCACTCCTGTGCTCGAGATACCACTCTTGTGCTCTAGATACCTCTCCTGTGCTACAGATAACACTCCTGTGCTCTAGATACCACTCCTGTACTCCAGAAACTACTCCTGGTCTCCAGATACCACCCCTGTGCTCTAGACACCTGGCCTGTGCTCCAGATACCACTCCTGTGCTCTAGATACCTGTCCCATGCTCCAGATTCAAATCTCTTGTGCTCCAGAAACCACTCCTGTCCTCTAGATACCTCTCCTGTGCTCCAGATACCACTCTTGTGCTCTAGATACCTCTCCTGTGCTCCAGATACCACTCCTGTGCTCTAGATACCGCTCCTGTGCTCCAGACACTACTCCTGGTCTCCAGATACCACCCCTGTGCTCTAGACACCTGTCCTATGCTGAAGATGCCACTCCAGTGCTCCAGATACCACTCCTGTGCTCTAGATACCACTCCTGTGCTCCAGACACTACTCCTGGTCTCCAGATACCACCCCTGTGCTCTAGACACCTGGCCTGTGCTCCAGTTACCACCCCTGTGCTCTAGATACCTGTCCTATGCTCCAGATTCAAATCTATTGTGCTCCAGAAACCACTCCTGTCCTCTAGATACCACTCCTGTGCTCCAGATACCACTCTTGTGCTCTAGATACCTCTCCTGTGCTCCAGATACCACTCCTGTGCTCTAGATACCGCTCCTGTGCTCCAGACACTACTCCTGGTCTCCAGATACCACCCCTGTGCTCTAGACACCTGTCCTGTGCTCCAGATAACACTCCTGTGCTGCAGATACCAGTCTTGTGCTCCAGATACCACTCCTGAGTTCTAGATACCACTCCTGTGCTCCAGACACTACTCCTGCTCTCCAGATACCACCCCTGTGCTCTAGACACCTGTCCTGTGCTCCAGATAACACTCCTGGTCTCCAGATACCACCCCTGTGCTCTAGATATCTGTCCTGTGCTCCAGACACCACTCCTGTGATCTAGATACCACTCCTGTGCTCTGGATATCACTCCTGTGCTCCAGACACTACTCCTGGTCTCCAGATACCACCCCTGTGCTCTAGACACCTGTCCTGTGTTCCAGATAACACTCCTGGTCTCCAGATACCACCCCTGTGCTCTAGACACCTGTCCTGTGCTCCAGATTCAAATCTCTTGTGCTCCAGATAACACTCTGTGCTCTAGATACCACTCCTGTGCTCCAGATGCCACTCCTGTGCTCCAGATACCACTCTTGTGCTCTAGATACATCTCCTGTGCTCCAGATACCACTCCTGTGCTCTAGATACCACTCCTGTACTCCAGACACTACTCCTGGTCTCCAAATACCACCCCTGTGCTCTAGACACCTGTCCTATGCTGAAGATGCCACTCCAGTGCTCCAGATACCACTCCTGTGCTCTAGATACCACTCCTGTGCTCCAGACACTACTCCTGGTCTCCAGATACCACCCCTGTGCTCTAGACACCTGGCCTGTGCTCCAGTTACCACCCCTGTGCTCTAGATACCTGTCCTATGCTCCAGATTCAAATCTATTGTGCTCCAGAAACCACTCCTGTCCTCTAGATACCACTCCTGTGCTCCAGATACCACTCTTGTGCTCTAGATACCTCTCCTGTGCTCCAGATACCACTCCTGTGCTCTAGATACCGCTCCTGTGCTCCAGACACTACTCCTGGTCTCCAGATACAACCCCTGTGCTCTAGACACCTGTCCTGTGCTCCAGATAACACTCCTGGTCTCCAGATACCACCCCTGTGCTCTAGACACCTGCCCTGTGCTCTAGATTCAAATCTCTTATGCGCCAGATAACACGCCTGTGCTCTAGACACCTGTCCTGTGCTCCAGATTCAAATCTCTTGTGCTCCAGATACCACTGCTGTGCTCTAGATACCACTCCTGTGCTCCAGATACCACTTCTGTGCTCTAGATACCTGTCCTGTGCTCCAGATACCACACCTGTGCTCTAGATACCATTCCTGTGTTCCAGACACTACTCCTGGTCTCCAGATACCACCCCTGTGCTCTAGACACCTGTCCTGTGCTCCAGATAACACTCCTGTGCTCCAGATACCACTCCTGTGCTCTAGATACCTGTCCTATGCTCCAGATGCCACTCCAGTGCTCCAGATACCACTCTTGTGCTCTAGATACCACTCCTGTGCTCCAGACACTACTCCTGGTCTCCAGATACCACCCCTGTGCTCTAGACACCTGTCCTGTGCTCCAGATAACACTCCTGGTCTCCAGATACCACCCCTGTGCTCTAGACACCTGTCCTGTGCTCCAGATTCAAATCTCTTGTGCTCCAGATACCACTCTTGTGCTCTAGATACCACTCCTATGCTCCAGATTCCACTCCAGTGCTCCAGATACCACTCCTGTGCTCTAGATACCACTGCTGTGCTCCAGACACTACTCCTGTGATCTAGATACCACTCCTGTGCTCTGGATACCACCCCTGTGCTCCAGACACTACTCCTGGTCTCCAGATACCACCCCTGTGCTCTAGACACCTGTCCTGTGTTCCAGATAACACTCCTGTTCTCCAGATGCCACTCCTGTGCTCGAGATACCACTCTTGTGCTCTAGATACCTCTCCTGTGCTACAGATAACACTCCTGTGCTCTAGATACCACTCCTGTACTCCAGAAACTACTCCTGGTCTCCAGATACCACCCCTGTGCTCTAGACACCTGGCCTGTGCTCCAGATACCACTCCTGTGCTCTAGATACCTGTCCCATGCTCCAGATTCAAATCTCTTGTGCTCCAGAAACCACTCCTGTCCTCTAGATACCTCTCCTGTGCACCAGATACCACTCTTGTGCTCTAGATACCTCTCCTGTGCTCCAGATACCACTCCTGTGCTCTAGATACCGCTCCTGTGCTCCAGACACTACTCCTGGTCTCCAGATACCACCCCTGTGCTCTAGACACCTGTCCTATGCTGAAGATGCCACTCCAGTGCTCCAGATACCACTCCTGTGCTCTAGATACCACTCCTGTGCTCCAGACACTACTCCTGGTCTCCAGATACCACCCCTGTGCTCTAGACACCTGGCCTGTGCTCCAGTTACCACCCCTGTGCTCTAGATACCTGTCCTATGCTCCAGATTCAAATCTATTGTGCTCCAGAAACCACTCCTGTCCTCTAGATACCACTCCTGTGCTCCAGATACCACTCTTGTGCTCTAGATACCTCTCCTGTGCTCCAGATACCACTCCTGTGCTCTAGATACCGCTCCTGTGCTCCAGACACTACTCCTGGTCTCCAGATACAACCCCTGTGCTCTAGACACCTGTCCTGTGCTCCAGATAACACTCCTGGTCTCCAGATACCACCCCTGTGCTCTAGACACCTGCCCTGTGCTCTAGATTCAAATCTCTTATGCGCCAGATAACACGCCTGTGCTCTAGACACCTGTCCTGTGCTCCAGATTCAAATCTCTTGTGCTCCAGATACCACTGCTGTGCTCTAGATACCACTCCTGTGCTCCAGATACCACTTCTGTGCTCTAGATACCTGTCCTGTGCTCCAGATACCACACCTGTGCTCTAGATACCATTCCTGTGTTCCAGACACTACTCCTGGTCTCCAGATACCACCCCTGTGCTCTAGACACCTGTCCTGTGCTCCAGATAACACTCCTGTGCTCCAGATACCACTCCTGTGCTCTAGATACCTGTCCTATGCTCCAGATGCCACTCAAGTGCTCCAGATACCACTCTTGTGCTCTAGATACCACTCCTGTGCTCCAGACACCGGTCCTGTGCTCCAGATAACACTCCTGGTCTCCAGATACCACCCCTGTGCTCTAGACACCTGTCCTGTGCTCCAGATTCAAATCTCTTGTGCTCCAGATACCACTCTTGTGCTCTAGATACCACTCCTATGCTCCAGATTCCACTCCAGTGCTCCAGATACCACTCCTGTGCTCTAGATACCACTGCTGTGCTCCAGACACTACTCCTGTGATCTAGATACCACTCCTGTGCTCTGGATACCACTCCTGTGCTCCAGACACTACTCCTGGTCTCCAGATACCACCCCTGTGCTCTAGACACCTGTCCTGTGTTCCAGATAACACTCCTGTTCTCCAGATGCCACTCCTGTGCTCGAGATACCACTCTTGTGCTCTAGATACCTCTCCTGTGCTACAGATAACACTCCTGTGCTCTAGATACCACTCCTGTACTCCAGAAACTACTCCTGGTCTCCAGATACCACCCCTGTGCTCTAGACACCTGGCCTGTGCTCCAGATACCACTCCTGTGCTCTAGATACCTGTCCCATGCTCCAGATTCAAATCTCTTGTGCTCCAGAAACCACTCCTGTCCTCTAGATACCTCTCCTGTGCTCCAGATACCACTCTTGTGCTCTAGATACCTCTCCTGTGCTCCAGATACCACTCCTGTGCTCTAGATACCCCTCCTGTGCTCCAGACACTACTCCTGATCTCCAGATACCACCCCTGTGCTCTAGACACCTGTCCTGTGCTCCAGATAACACCCCTGTGCTCCAGATACCACTCCTGTGCTCTAGAGAGCAGTCCTATGCTCCAGATGCCACTCCAGTGCTCCAGATACCACTCTTGTGCTCTAGATACCTTTCCTGTGCTCCAGTTGCCACTGCTGTGCTCCAGATACCACTCCTGTGCTCTAGATACCTCTCCTGTCCTCCAGATACCAGTCCTGTGCTCTAGATACCACTCCTGTGCTCCAGACACTACTCCTGCTCTGCAGATACCACCCCTGTGCTCTAGACACCTGTCCTGTGCTCCAGATAACACTCCTGTGCTCCAGATACCACTCCTGTGCTCTAGCCACCTGTCCTATGCTCCAGATGCCACTCCAGTGCTCCAGATACCACTCTTGTGCTCTAGATACCACTCCTGTGCTCCAGTTGCCACTTCTGTGCTCCAGATACCACTCCTGTGCTCTAGATAACTCTCCTGTCCTCCAGATACCACTCCTGTGCTCTAGATACCACTCCTGTGCTCCAGACACTACTCCTGGTCTGCAGATACCACCCCTGTGCTCTAGACACCTGTCCTGTGCTCCAGATACCACTCCTGTGCTCTAGATACCTGTCCTATGCTCCAGATTCAAATCTCTTGTGCTCCAGAAACAACTCCTGTCCTCTAGATACCACTCCTGTGCTCCAGACACTACTCCTGGTCTCCAGATACCACCCCTGTGCTCTAGACACCTGTCCTGTGCTCCAGATAACACTCCTGGTCTCCAGATACCACCCCTGTGCTCTAAACACCTGTCCTGTGCTCCAGATTCAAATCTCTTGTGCTCCAGATACCACTCCTGTGCTCTAGATACCTGCCGTATGCTCCAGATTCAAATCTCCTGTGCTGCAGATACCAGTCCTGTGCTCCAGATACCACTCCTGAGTTCTAGATACCACTCCTGTGCTCCAGACACTACTCCTGCTCTCCAGATACCACCCCTGTGCTCTAGACACCTGTCCTGTGCTCCAGATAACACTCCTGGTCTCCAGATACCACCCCTGTGCTCTAGATATCTGTCCTGTGCTCCAGACACCACTCCTGTGATCTAGATACCACTCCTGTGCTCTGGATACCACTCCTGTGCTCCAGACACTACTCCTGGTCTCCAGATACCACCCCTGTGCTCTAGACACCTGTCCTGTGTTCCAGATAACACTCCTGGTCTCCAGATACCACCCCTGTGCTCTAGACACCTGTCCTGTGCTCCAGATTCAAATCTCTTGTGCTCCAGATAACACTCTTGTGCTCTAGATACCACTCCTGTGCTCCAGATGCCACTCCTGTGCTCCAGATACCACTCTTGTGCTCTAGATACATCTCCTGTGCTCCAGATACCACTCCTGTGCTCTAGATACCACTCCTGTACTCCAGACACTACTCCTGGTCTCCAAATACCACCCCTGTGCTCTAGACACCTGTCCTATGCTGAAGATGCCACTCCAGTGCTCCAGATACCACTCCTGTGCTCTAGATACCACTCCTGTGCTCCAGACACTACTCCTGGTCTCCAGATACCACCCCTGTGCTCTAGACACCTGGCCTGTGCTCCAGTTACCACCCCTGTGCTCTAGATACCTGTCCTATGCTCCAGATTCAAATCTATTGTGCTCCAGAAACCACTCCTGTCCTCTAGATACCACTCCTGTGCTCCAGATACCACTCTTGTGCTCTAGATACCTCTCCTGTGCTCCAGATACCACTCCTGTGCTCTAGATACCGCTCCTGTGCTCCAGACACTACTCCTGGTCTCCAGATACAACCCCTGTGCTCTAGACACCTGTCCTGTGCTCCAGATAACACTCCTGTGCTCCAGATACCACCCCTGTGCTCTAGACACCTGCCCTGTGCTCTAGATTCAAATCTCTTATGCGCCAGATAACACGCCTGTGCTCTAGACACCTGTCCTGTGCTCCAGATTCAAATCTCTTGTGCTCCAGATACCACTGCTGTGCTCTAGATACCACTCCTGTGCTCCAGATACCACTTCTGTGCTCTAGATACCTGTCCTGTGCTCCAGATACCACACCTGTGCTCTAGATACCATTCCTGTGTTCCAGACACTACTCCTGGTCTCCAGATACCACCCCTGTGCTCTAGACACCTGTCCTGTGCTCCAGATAACACTCCTGTGCTCCAGATACCACTCCTGTGCTCTAGATACCTGTCCTATGCTCCAGATGCCACTCCAGTGCTCCAGATACCACTCTTGTGCTCTAGATACCACTCCTGTGCTCCAGACACTACTCCTGGTCTCCAGATACCACCCCTGTGCTCTAGACACCTGTCCTGTGCTCCAGATAACACTCCTGGTCTCCAGATACCACCCCTGTGCTCTAGACACCTGTCCTGTGCTCCAGATTCAAATCTCTTGTGCTCCAGATACCACTCTTGTGCTCTAGATACCACTCCTATGCTCCAGATTCCACTCCAGTGCTCCAGATACCACTCCTGTGCTCTAGATACCACTGCTGTGCTCCAGACACTACTCCTGTGATCTAGATACCACTCCTGTGCTCTGGATACCACTCCTGTGCTCCAGACACTACTCCTGGTCTCCAGATACCACCCCTGTGCTCTAGACACCTGTCCTGTGTTCCAGATAACACTCCTGTTCTCCAGATGCCACTCCTGTGCTCGAGATACCACTCTTGTGCTCTAGATACCTCTCCTGTGCTACAGATAACACTCCTGTGCTCTAGATACCACTCCTGTACTCCAGAAACTACTCCTGGTCTCCAGATACCACCCCTGTGCTCTAGACACCTGGCCTGTGCTCCAGATACCACTCCTGTGCTCTAGATACCTGTCCCATGCTCCAGATTCAAATCTCTTGTGCTCCAGAAACCACTCCTGTCCTCTAGATACCTCTCCTGTGCTCCAGATACCACTCTTGTGCTCTAGATACCTCTCCTGTGCTCCAGATACCACTCCTGTGCTCTAGATACCGCTCCTGTGCTCCAGACACTACTCCTGGTCTCCAGATACCACCCCTGTGCTCTAGACACCTGTCCTATGCTGAAGATGCCACTCCAGTGCTCCAGATACCACTCCTGTGCTCTAGATACCACTCCTGTGCTCCAGACACTACTCCTGGTCTCCAGATACCACCCCTGTGCTCTAGACATCTGGCCTGTGCTCCAGTTACCACCCCTGTGCTCTAGATACCTGTCCTATGCTCCAGATTCAAATCTATTGTGCTCCAGAAACCACTCCTGTCCTCTAGATACCACTCCTGTGCTCCAGATACCACTCTTGTGCTCTAGATACCTCTCCTGTGCTCCAGATACCACTCCTGTGCTCTAGACACCGCTCCTGTGCTCCAGACACTACTCCTGGTCTCCAGATACAACCCCTGTGCTCTAGACACCTGTCCTGTGCTCCAGATAACACTCCTGGTCTCCAGATACCACCCCTGTGCTCTAGACACCTGCCCTGTGCTCTAGATTCAAATCTCTTATGCGCCAGATAACACGCCTGTGCTCTAGACACCTGTCCTGTGCTCCAGATTCAAATCTCTTGTGCTCCAGATACCACTGCTGTGCTCTAGATACCACTCCTGTGCTCCAGATACCACTTCTGTGCTCTAGATACCTGTCCTGTGCTCCAGATACCACACCTGTGCTCTAGATACCATTCCTGTGTTCCAGACACTACTCCTGGTCTCCAGATACCACCCCTGTGCTCTAGACACCTGTCCTGTGCTCCAGATAACACTCCTGTGCTCCAGATACCACTCCTGTGCTCTAGATACCTGTCCTATGCTCCAGATGCCACTCAAGTGCTCCAGATACCACTCTTGTGCTCTAGATACCACTCCTGTGCTCCAGACACCGGTCCTGTGCTCCAGATAACACTCCTGGTCTCCAGATACCACCCCTGTGCTCTAGACACCTGTCCTGTGCTCCAGATTCAAATCTCTTGTGCTCCAGATACCACTCTTGTGCTCTAGATACCACTCCTATGCTCCAGATTCCACTCCAGTGCTCCAGATACCACTCCTGTGCTCTAGATACCACTGCTGTGCTCCAGACACTACTCCTGTGATCTAGATACCACTCCTGTGCTCTGGATACCACTCCTGTGCTCCAGACACTACTCCTGGTCTCCAGATACCACCCCTGTGCTCTAGACACCTGTCCTGTGTTCCAGATAACACTCCTGTTCTCCAGATGCCACTCCTGTGCTCGAGATACCACTCTTGTGCTCTAGATACCTCTCCTGTGCTACAGATAACACTCCTGTGCTCTAGATACCACTCCTGTACTCCAGAAACTACTCCTGGTCTCCAGATACCACCCCTGTGCTCTAGACACCTGGCCTGTGCTCCAGATACCACTCCTGTGCTCTAGATACCTGTCCCATGCTCCAGATTCAAATCTCTTGTGCTCCAGAAACCACTCCTGTCCTCTAGATACCTCTCCTGTGCTCCAGATACCACTCTTGTGCTCTAGATACCTCTCCTGTGCTCCAGATACCACTCCTGTGCTCTAGATACCCCTCCTGTGCTCCAGACACTACTCCTGATCTCCAGATACCACCCCTGTGCTCTAGACACCTGTCCTGTGCTCCAGATAACACCCCTGTGCTCCAGATACCACTCCTGTGCTCTAGAGAGCAGTCCTATGCTCCAGATGCCACTCCAGTGCTCCAGATACCACTCTTGTGCTCTAGATACCTTTCCTGTGCTCCAGTTGCCACTGCTGTGCTCCAGATACCACTCCTGTGCTCTAGATACCTCTCCTGTCCTCCAGATACCACTCCTGTGCTCTAGATACCACTCCTGTGCTCCAGACACTACTCCTGCTCTGCAGATACCACCCCTGTGCTCTAGACACCTGTCCTGTGCTCCAGATAACACTCCTGTGCTCCAGATACCACTCCTGTGCTCTAGCCACCTGTCCTATGCTCCAGATGCCACTCCAGTGCTCCAGATACCACTCTTGTGCTCTAGATACCACTCCTGTGCTCCAGTTGCCACTTCTGTGCTCCAGATACCACTCCTGTGCTCTAGATAACTCTCCTGTCCTCCAGATACCACTCCTGTGCTCTAGATACCACTCCTGTGCTCCAGACACTACTCCTGGTCTGCAGATACCACCCCTGTGCTCTAGACACCTGTCCTGTGCTCCAGATACCACTCCTGTGCTCTAGATACCTGTCCTATGCTCCAGATTCAAATCTCTTGTGCTCCAGAAACAACTCCTGTCCTCTAGATACCACTCCTGTGCTCCAGACACTACTCCTGGTCTCCAGATACCACCCCTGTGCTCTAGACACCTGTCCTGTGCTCCAGATAACACTCCTGGTCTCCAGATACCACCCCTGTGCTCTAAACACCTGTCCTGTGCTCCAGATTCAAATCTCTTGTGCTCCAGATACCACTCCTGTGCTCTAGATACCTGCCGTATGCTCCAGATTCAAATCTCCTGTGCTCCAGATACCACTCCTGTGCTCCAGATACCACCCCTGTGCTCCAGATTCAAATCTCCTGTGCTCCAGATACCACTCCTGTGATCTAGATACCACTCCTGTGCTCCAGATACCACCCCTGTGCTCTAGATATCTGTCCTGTGCTCCAGACACCACTCCTGTGATCTAGATACCACTCCTTTTCTCTGGATACCACTCCTGTACTCCAGACACTACTCCTGGTCTCCAGATACCACCCCTGTGCTCTAGACACCTGTCCTGTGCTCCAGATAACACTCCTGTGCTCCAGATTGCACTCCTGTGCTCTAGATACCTGTCCTGTGCTCCAGATACCACTCCTGTGCTCTAGATACCTGTCCTATACTCCAGATGCCACTCCAGTGCTCCAGATACCACTCTTGTGCTCTAGATAACTCTCCTGTGCTCCAGATACCACTCCTGTGCTCTAGATACCGCTCCTGTGCTCCAGACACTACTCCTGGTCTCCAGATACCACTCCTGTGCTCAAGACAGCAGTCCTATGCTCCAGATGCCACTCCAGTGCTCCAGATACCACTCTTGTGCTCTAGATACCATTCCTGTGCTCCAGCTGCCACTGCTGTGCTCCAGATACCACTCCTGTGCTCTAGATACCTCTCCTGTCCTCCAGATACCACTCCTGTGCTCTAGATACCACTCCTGTGCTCCAGACACTACTCCTGGTCTGCAGATACCACCCCTGTGCTCTAGATACCGCTCCTGTGCTCCAGACACTACTCCTGGTCTCCAGATACCACTCCTGTGCTCTAGACACCTGTCCTATGCTCCAGATGCCACTCCAGTGCTCCAGATACCACTCTTGTGCTCTAGATACCATTCCTGTGCTCCATCTGCCACTGCTGTGCTCCAGATACCACTCCTGTGCTCTAGATACCTCTCCTGTCCTCCAGATACCACTCCTGTGCTCTAGCTACCACTCCTGTGCTCCAGACACTACTCCTGCTCTGCAGATACCACCCCTGTGCTCTAGACACCTGTACTGTGCTCCAGATAACACTCCTGTGCTCCAGATACCACTCCTGTGCTCTAGACACCTGTCCTATGCTCCAGATGCCACTCCAGTGCTCCAGATACCACTCTTGTGCTCTAGATACCACTCCTGTGCTCCAGTTGCCACTTCTGTGTCCAGATACCACTCCTGTGCTCTAGATAACTCTCCTGTCCTCCAGATACCACTCCTGTGCTCCAGATACCACTCCTGTGCTCCAGACACTACTCCTGGTCTGCAGATACCACCCCTGTGCTCTAGTCAGCTCTCCTGTGCTCCAGATACCACTCCTGTACTCTAGATACCTGTCCTATGCTCCAGATTCAAATCTCTTGTGCTCCAGAAACAACTCCTGTCCTCTAGATACCACTCCTGTGCTCCAGACACTACTCCTGGTCTCCAGATACCACCCCTATGCTCTAGACACCTGTCCTGTGCTCCAGATAACACTCCTAGTCTCCAGATACCACCCCTGTGCTCTAAACACCTGTCCTGTGCTCCAGATTCAAATCTCTTGTGCTCCAGATACCACTCCTGTGCTCTAGATACCTGTCCTATGCTCCAGATTCAAATCTCCTGTGCTCCAGATACCACTCCTGTGCTCCAGATACCACCCCTGTGCTCCAGATTCAAATCTCCTGTGCTCCAGATACCACTCCTGTGCTCTAGATACCACTCCTGTGCTCCAGATACCACCCCTGTGCTCTAGATATCTGTCCTGTGCTCCAGACACCACTCCTGTGATCTAGATACCACTCCTGTGCTCTAGAAACCTGTGCTGTGTTCCAGATAACACCCCTGGTCTCCAGATACCACCCCTGTGCTCTAGACACCTGTCCTGTGCTCCAGATTCAAATCTCTTGTGCTCCAGATACCACTCTTGTGCTCTAGGTACCACTCCTGTGCTCCAGATGCCACTCCTGTGCTCCAGATACCACTCTTGTGCCCTAGATACCTCTCCTGTGCTCCAGATACCACTCCTGTGCTCTAGATACCACTCCTGTACACCAGACACTACTCCTGGTCTCCAGATACCACCCCTGTGCTCTAGACACCTGTCCTGTGCTCCAGATAACACTCCTGTGCTCCAGATACCACTCCTGTGCTCTAGACACCTGTCCTATGCTCCAGATGCCACTCCAGTGCTCCAGATACCTGTCCTATGCTCCAGATTCAAATCTCTTGTGCTCCAGAAACAACTCCTGTCCTCTAGATACCACACCTGTGCTCCAGACACTACTCCTGGTCTCCAGATACCACCCCTGTGCTCTAGACACCTGTCCTGTGCTCCAGATAACACTCCTGGTCTCCAGAAACAACTCCTGTCCTCTAGATACCACTCCTGTGCTCCAGACACTACTCCTGGTCTCCAGATAACACTCCTGGTCTCCAGATACCACTCCTGTGCTCTAGATACCACTCCTGTGCTCCAGATACCACCCCTGTGCTCTAGATATCTGTGCTGTGCTCCAGACACCACTCCTGTGATCTAGATACCACTCCTGTGCTCTGGATACCACTCCTGTACTCCAGACACTACTCCTGGTCTCCAGATACCACCCCTGTGCTCTGGACACCTGTCCTGTGCTCCAGATAACACTCCTGTGCTCCAGATTGCACTCCTGTGCTCTAGATACCTGTCCTATGCTCCAGATACCACTCCTGTGCTCTAGATAACTGTCCTATACTCCAGATGCCACTCCAGTGCTCCAGATACCACTCTTGTGCTCTAGATAACTCTCCTGTGCTCCAGATACCACTCCTGTGCTCTAGATACCGCTCCTGTGCTCCAGACACTACTCCTGGTCTCCAGATACCACTCCTGTGCTCTAGACACCTGTCCTATGCTCCAGATGCCACTCCAGTGCTCCAGATACCACTCGTGTGCTCTAGATACCATTCCTGTGCTCCAGTTGCTACTGCTGTGCTCCAGATACCACTCCTGTGCTCTAGATACCTCTCCTGTCCTCCAGATACCACTCCTGTTCTCTAGATACCACTCCTGTGCTCCAGACACTACTCCTGGTCTGCAGATACCACCCCTGTGCTCTAGACACCTGTCCTGTGCTCCAGATAACACTCCTGTGCTCCAGATACCACTCCTGTGCTCTAGACACCTGTCCTATGCTCCAGATGCCACTCCAGTGCTCCAGATACCACTCTTGTGCTCTAGATACCACTCCTGTGCTCCAGTTGCCACTGCTGTGCTCCAGATACCACTCCTGTGCTCTAGATACCTCTCCTGTCCTCCAGATACCACTCCTGTGCTCTAGATACCACTCCTGTGCTCCAGACACTACTCCTGGTCTGCAGATACCACCCCGGTGCTCTGGACACCTGTCCTGTGCTCCAGATAACACTCCTGGTCTCCAGATACCACCCCTGTGCTCTAAACACCTGTCCTGTGCTCCAGATTCAAATCTCTTGTGCTCCAGATACCACTCCTGTGCTCTAGATACCTGTCGTATGCTCCAGATTCAAATCTCCTGTGCTCCAGATACCACTCCTGTGCTCCAGATACCACCCCTGTGCTCCAGATTCAAATCTCCGGAGCTCCAGATACCACTCCTGTGCTCTAGCTACCACTCCTGTGCTCCAGATACCACCCCTGTGCTCTAGATATCTGTCCTGTGCTCCAGATTCAAATCTCTTGTGCTCCAGATACCACTCTTGTGCTCTAGATACCACTCCTGTGCTCCAGATGCCACTCCTGTGCTCCAGATACCACTCTTGTGCCCTAGATACCTCTCCTGTGCTCCAGATACCACTCCTGTGCTCTAGATACCACTCCTGTACACCAGACACTACTCCTGGTCTCCAGATACCACCCCTGTGCTCTAGACACCTGTCCTGTGCTCCAGATAACACTCCGGTGCTCCAGATACCACTCCTGTGCTCTAGACCTCCTGTCCTATGCTCCAGATGCCACTCCAGTGCTCCAGATACCACTCCTGTACTCCAGACACTACTCCTGGTCTCCAGATACCACCCCTGTGCTCTAGACACCTGTCCTGTGCTCCAGATAGCACTCCTGTGCTCTAGATACCACTCCTGTGCTCTAGACACCTGTCCTATGCTCCAGATGCAACTCCAGTGCTCCAGATACCACTCCTGTGCTCCAGATACAACTCCTGTGCTCTAGATACCTGTCCTATGCTCCAGATTCAAATCTCCTGTGCTCCAGAAACCACTCCTGTCCTCTAGATATCACTCCTGTGCTCCAGATACCACTCTTGTGCTCTAGATACCTCTCCTGTGCTCCAGATACCACTCCTGTGCTCTAGATACCGCTCCTGTGCTCCAGACACTACTCCTGGTCTCCAGATACCACCCCTGTGCTCTAGACACCTGTCCTGTGCTCCAGATACCACTCCTGTCCTCTAGACACCTGTCCTATGCTCCAGATGCCACTCCAGTGCTCCACATACCACTCTTGTGCTGTAGATACCACTCCTGTGCTCCAGTTGCCACTGCTGTGCTCCAGATACCACTCCTGTGCTCTAGATACCTCTCCTGTCCTCCAGATACCACTCCTGTGCTGTAGATACCACTCCTGTGCTGCAGACACTACTCCTGGTCTGCAGATACCACCCTTGTGCTCTAGACACCTGTCCTGTGCTCCAGATACCACTCCTGTGCTCTAGATACCTGTCCTATGCTCCAGATTCAAATCTCTTGTGCTCCAGAAACCACTCCTGTCCTCTAGATACCACTCCTGTACTCCAGACACTACTCCTGGTCTCCAGATACCACCCCTGTGCTCTAGACACCTGTCCTGTGCTCCAGATAACGCTCCTGGTCTCCAGATACCACCCCTGTGCTCTAGACACCTGTCCTGTGCTCCAGATAGCACTCCTGTGCTCTAGATACCACTCCTGTGCTCTAGACACCTGTCCTATGCTCCAGATGCAACTCCAGTGCTCCAGATACCACTCCTGTGCTCCAGATACAACTCCTGTGCTCTAGATACCACTCCTGTACACCAGACACTACTCCTGGTCTCCAGATACCACCCCTGTGCTCTAGACACCTGTCCTGTGCTCCAGATAACACTCCGGTGCTCCAGATACCACTCCTGTGCTCTAGACCTCCTGTCCTATGCTCCAGATGCCACTCCAGTGCTCCAGATACCACTCCTGTACTCCAGACACTACTCCTGGTCTCCAGATACCACCCCTGTGCTCTAGACACCTGTCCTGTGCTCCAGATAGCACTCCTGTGCTCTAGATACCACTCCTGTGCTCTAGACACCTGTCCTATGCTCCAGATGCAACTCCAGTGCTCCAGATACCACTCCTGTGCTCCAGATACAACTCCTGTGCTCTAGATACCTGTCCTATGCTCCAGATTCAAATCTCCTGTGCTCCAGAAACCACTCCTGTCCTCTAGATATCACTCCTGTGCTCCAGATACCACTCTTGTGCTCTAGATACCTCTCCTGTGCTCCAGATACCACTCCTGTGCTCTAGATACCGCTCCTGTGCTCCAGACACTACTCCTGGTCTCCAGATACCACCCCTGTGCTCTAGACACCTGTCCTGTGCTCCAGATACCACTCCTGTCCTCTAGACACCTGTCCTATGCTCCAGATGCCACTCCAGTGCTCCACATACCACTCTTGTGCTGTAGATACCACTCCTGTGCTCCAGTTGCCACTGCTGTGCTCCAGATACCACTCCTGTGCTCTAGATACCTCTCCTGTCCTCCAGATACCACTCCTGTGCTGTAGATACCACTCCTGTGCTGCAGACACTACTCCTGGTCTGCAGATACCACCCTTGTGCTCTAGACACCTGTCCTGTGCTCCAGATACCACTCCTGTGCTCTAGATACCTGTCCTATGCTCCAGATTCAAATCTCTTGTGCTCCAGAAACCACTCCTGTCCTCTAGATACCACTCCTGTACTCCAGACACTACTCCTGGTCTCCAGATACCACCCCTGTGCTCTAGACACCTGTCCTGTGCTCCAGATAACGCTCCTGGTCTCCAGATACCACCCCTGTGCTCTAGACACCTGTCCTGTGCTCCAGATAGCACTCCTGTGCTCTAGATACCACTCCTGTGCTCTAGACACCTGTCCTATGCTCCAGATGCAACTCCAGTGCTCCAGATACCACTCCTGTGCTCCAGATACAACTCCTGTGCTCTAGATACCTGTCCTATGCTCCAGATTCAAATCTCCTGTGCTCCAGAAACCACTCCTGTCCTCTAGATATCACTCCTGTGCTCCAGATACCACTCTTGTGCTCTAGATACCTCTCCTGTGCTCCAGATACCACTCCTGTGCTCCAGATACCGCTCCTGTGCTCCAGACACTACTCCTGGTCTCCAGATACCACCCCTGTGCTCTAGACACCTGTCCTGTGCTCCAGATACCACTCCTGTCCTCTAGACACCTGTCCTATGCTCCAGATGCCACTCCAGTGCTCCACATACCACTCTTGTGCTGTAGATACCACTCCTGTGCTCCAGTTGCCACTGCTGTGCTCCAGATACCACTCCTGTGCTCTAGATACCTCTCCTGTCCTCCAGATACCACTCCTGTGCTGTAGATACCACTCCTGTGCTGCAGACACTACTCCTGGTCTGCAGATACCACCCTTGTGCTCTAGACACCTGTCCTGTGCTCCAGATACCACTCCTGTGCTCTAGATACCTGTCCTATGCTCCAGATTCAAATCTCTTGTGCTCCAGAAACCACTCCTGTCCTCTAGATACCACTCCTGTACTCCAGACACTACTCCTGGTCTCCAGATACCACCCCTGTGCTCTAGACACCTGTCCTGTGCTCCAGATAACGCTCCTGGTCTCCAGATACCACCCCTGTGCTCTAGACACCTGTCCTGTGCTCCAGATTCAAATCTCCTGTGCTCCAGATACCACCCCTGTGCTCTAGATATCTGTCCTGTGCTCCAGACACCACTCCTGTGATCTAGATACCACTCCTGTGCTCTGGATACCACTCCTGTGCTCCAGACACTACTCCTGGTCTCCAGATACCACCCCTGTGCTCTAGACACCTGTCCTGTGTTCCAGATAACACTCCTGGTCTCCAGATACCACCCCTGTGCTCTAGACACCTGTCCTGTTCTCCAGATTCAAATCTCTTGTGCTCCAGATACCACTCTTGTGCTCTAGATACCTCTCCTGTGCTCCAGATACCACTCCTGTGCTCTAGATACCACTCCTGTGCTCCAGACACTACTCCTGGTCTCCAGATAATACCCCTGTGCTCTAGACACCTGGCCTGTGCTCCAGATACCACTCCTGTGCTCTAGATACCTGTCCTATGCTCCAGATTCAAATCTCTTGTGCTCCAGAAACCACTCCTGTCCTCTAGATATCACTCCTGTGCTCCAGACACTACTCCTCGTCTCCAGATACCACCCCTGTGCTCTTGACACCTATCGTGTGCTCCAGATAACACTCCTGCGCTCCAGATACCATTCCTGTGCTCCAGGTACCACTTCTGGTCTCCAGAACAACTCCTGTGCTCCAGATACCTGTCCTGTGCTCCAGATACCACTCCTGTGCTCCGGACACCAACCCTGTGCTCTAGATACCATTCCTGTGCTCCAGATACCACCCCTGTGCTCTAGATATCTGTCCTGTGCTCCAGACACCACTCCTGTGATCTAGATACCACTCCTGTTCTCTGGATACCACTCGTGTGCTCCAGACACTACTCCTGGTCTCCAGATACCACCCCTGTGCTCTAGACACCTGTCCTGTGCTCCAGATAACACTCCTGGTCCCCAGATACCACCACTGTGCTCTGGACACCTGTCCTGTGCTCCAGATTCAAATCTCTTGTGCTCCAGATACCACTCATGTGCTCTAGACACCTGTCCTGTGCTCCAGATTCAAATCTCTTGTGCTGCAGATACCACTCCTGTGCTCTAGCTACCACTCCTGTGCTCCAGATACCACCCCTGTGCTCTAGATTCCTGTCCTATGCTCCAGATTCAAATCTCCTATGCTCCAGACACTACTCCTGGTCTCCAGATACCACCCCTGTGCTCTAGACACCTGTCCTGTGCTCCAGATAACACTCCTGTGCTCCAGATACCACCCCTGTACTCTGGATACCTGTCCTGTGCTCTAGACACCTGTCCTGTGCTCCAGATACTACTCCTGGTCTCCAGATACCACCCCTGTGCTCTAGACACCTATCCTGTGCTCCAGATACCACTCCTGTGCTCCAGATTCCATTCCTGTGCTCCAGGTACCACTTCTGGTCTCCAGAACAACTCCTGTGCTCTAGACACCTGTCCTGTGCTCCAGATTCAAATCTCTTGTGCTCCAGATACCACTCCTGTGCTCTAGATACCTGTCCTATGCTCCAGATTCAAATCTCCTGTGCTCCAGATACCACTCCTGTGCTCCAGATACCACCCCTGTGCTCCAGATTCAAATCTCCTGTGTTCCAGATACCACTCCTGTGCTCTAGATACCACCCCTGTGCTCTAGATATCTGTCCTGTGCTCCAGACACTACTCCTGGTCTCCAGATACCACCCCTGGGCTCTAGACACCTGTCCTATGCTCCAGATTCAAATCTCCTGTGCTCCAGATACCACTCCTGTCTTCTAGATACCACTCCTGTGCTCCAGACACTACTCCTGGTCTCCAGATACCACCCCTGGGCTCTAGACACCTGTCCTATGCTCCAGATTCAAATCTCCTGTGCTCCAGATACCACTCCTGTGCTCTAGATACCACTCCTGTGCTCCAGATACCACCCCTGTGCTCTAGATACCTGTCTTGTGCTCCAGACACCACTCCTGTGATCTAGATACCACTCCTGTGCTCTAGATACCACTCCTGTGCTCCAGACACTACTCCTGGTCTCCAGATACCACCCCTGTGCTCTAGACACCTGTCCTGTGCTCCAGATAACACTCCTGGTCTCCAGATACTACTCCTGTGCTCTAGATACCTGTCCTATGCTCCAGATTCAAATCTCCTGTGCTCCAGATACCACCCCTGTGCTCCAGATTCAAATCTCCTGTGCTCCAGATACCACTCCTGTGCTCTAGATACCACTCCTGTGCTCCAGATACCACCCCTGTGCTCTAGATATCTGTCCTGTGCTCCAGACACCACTCCTGTGATCTAGATACCATTCCTATGCAGGATACCACTCCTGTGCTCCACACACTACTCCTGGTCTCCAGATATCACCCCTGTGCTCTAGACACCTGTCCTGTGCTCCAGATAACACTCCTGGTCTCCAGATACCACCCCTGTGCTCTAGACACCTGTCCTGTTCTCCAGATTCAAATCTCTTGTGCTCCAGATACCACTCTTGTGCTCTAGATACCTCTCCTGTGCTCCAGATACCACTCCTGTGCTCTAGATACCACTCCTGTGCTCCAGACACTACTCCTGGTCTCCAGATAATACCCCTGTGCTCTAGACACCTGGCCTGTGCTCCAGATACCACTCCTGTGCTCTAGATACCTGTCCTATGCTCCAGATTCAAATCTCTTGTGCTCCAGAAACCACTCCTGTCCTCTAGATATCACTCCTGTGCTCCAGACACTACTCCTCGTCTCCAGATACCACCCCTGTGCTCTTGACACCTATCGTGTGCTCCAGATAACACTCCTGCGCTCCAGATACCATTCCTGTGCTCCAGGTACCACTTCTGGTCTCCAGAACAACTCCTGTGCTCCAGATACCTGTCCTGTGCTCCAGATACCACTCCTGTGCTCCGGACACCAACCCTGTGCTCTAGATACCATTCCTGTGCTCCAGATACCACCCCTGTGCTCTAGATATCTGTCCTGTGCTCCAGACACCACTCCTGTGATCTAGATACCACTCCTGTTCTCTGGATACCACTCGTGTGCTCCAGACACTACTCCTGGTCTCCAGATACCACCCCTGTGCTCTAGACACCTGTCCTGTGCTCCAGATAACACTCCTGGTCCCCAGATACCACCACTGTGCTCTGGACACCTGTCCTGTGCTCCAGATTCAAATCTCTTGTGCTCCAGATACCACTCATGTGCTCTAGACACCTGTCCTGTGCTCCAGATTCAAATCTCTTGTGCTGCAGATACCACTCCTGTGCTCTAGCTACCACTCCTGTGCTCCAGATACCACCCCTGTGCTCTAGATTCCTGTCCTATGCTCCAGATTCAAATCTCCTATGCTCCAGACACTACTCCTGGTCTCCAGATACCACCCCTGTGCTCTAGACACCTGTCCTGTGCTCCAGATAACACTCCTGTGCTCCAGATACCACCCCTGTACTCTGGATACCTGTCCTGTGCTCTAGACACCTGTCCTGTGCTCCAGATACTACTCCTGGTCTCCAGATACCACCCCTGTGCTCTAGACACCTATCCTGTGCTCCAGATACCACTCCTGTGCTCCAGATTCCATTCCTGTGCTCCATGTACCACTTCTGGTGTCCAGAACAACTCCTGTGCTCTAGACACCTGTCCTGTGCTCCAGATTCAAATCTCTTGTGCTCCAGATACCACTCCTGTGCTCTAGATACCTGTCCTATGCTCCAGATTCAAATCTCCTGTGCTCCAGATACCACTCCTGTGCTCCAGATACCACCCCTGTGCTCCAGATTCAAATCTCCTGTGTTCCAGATACCACTCCTGTGCTCTAGATACCACCCCTGTGCTCTAGATATCTGTCCTGTGCTCCAGACACTACTCCTGGTCTCCAGATACCACCCCTGGGCTCTAGACACCTGTCCTATGCTCCAGATTCAAATCTCCTGTGCTCCAGATACCACTCCTGTCTTCTAGATACCACTCCTGTGCTCCAGACACTACTCCTGGTCTCCAGATACCACCCCTGGGCTCTAGACACCTGTCCTATGCTCCAGATTCAAATCTCCTGTGCTCCAGATACCACTCCTGTGCTCTAGATACCACTCCTGTGCTCCAGATACCACCCCTGTGCTCTAGATACCTGTCTTGTGCTCCAGACACCACTCCTGTGATCTAGATACCACTCCTGTGCTCTAGATACCACTCCTGTGCTCCAGACACTACTCCTGGTCTCCAGATACCACCCCTGTGCTCTAGACACCTGTCCTGTGCTCCAGATAACACTCCTGGTCTCCAGATACTACTCCTGTGCTCTAGATACCTGTCCTATGCTCCAGATTCAAATCTCCTGTGCTCCAGATACCACCCCTGTGCTCCAGATTCAAATCTCCTGTGCTCCAGATACCACTCCTGTGCTCTAGATACCACTCCTGTGCTCCAGATACCACCCCTGTGCTCTAGATATCTGTCCTGTGCTCCAGACACCACTCCTGTGATCTAGATACCATTCCTATGCAGGATACCACTCCTGTGCTCCACACACTACTCCTGGTCTCCAGATATCACCCCTGTGCTCTAGACACCTGTCCTGTGCTCCAGATAACACTCCTGGTCTCCAGATACCACCACTGTTCTCTAGAAACCTGTCCTGTGCTCCAGATTCAAATCTCTTGTGCTCCAGATACCACTCCTGTGTTCTAGACACCTGTCCTGTGCTCCTGATTCAAATCTCTTGTGCTCCAGATACCACTCCTGTGCTCTAGATACCACTCCTGTGCTCCAGATACCACCCCTGTGCTCTAGATTCCTGTCCTATGCTCCAGATTCAAATCTCCTATGCTCCAGACACTACTCCTGGTCTCCAGATACCACCCCTGTGCTCTAGACACCTGTCCTGTGCTCCAGATAACACTCCTGTGCTCCAGATACCACCCCTGTACTCTGGATACCTGTCCTGTGCTCTAGACACCTGTCCTGTGCTCCAGACACTACTCCTGGTCTCCAGATACCACCCCTGTGCTCTAGACACCTATCCTGTGCTCCAGATACCACTCCTGTGCTCCAGATTCCATTCCTGTGCTCCAGGTACCACTTCTGGTCTCCAGAACAACTCCTGTGCTCTAGACACCTGTCCTGTGCTCCAGATTCAAATCTCTTGTGCTCCAGATACCACTCCTGTGCTCCAGATACCACCCCTGTGCTCCAGATTCAAATCTCCTGTGTTCCAGATACCACTCCTGTGCTCTAGATACCACCCCTGTGCTCTAGATATCTGTCCTGTGCTCCAGACACCACTCCTGTGATCTAGATACCACTCCTGTGCTCTAGATACCACTCCTGTGCTCCAGACACCTGTCCTGTGCTCCAGATAACACTCCTGGTCTCCAGATACCACCACTGTGCTCTAGACACCTGTCCTGTGCTCCAGATTCAAATCTCTTGTGCTCCAGATACCACTCCTGTTCTCCAGATGCCACTCCTGTGCTCCAGATACCACTCTTGTGCTCTAGATACCTCTCCTGTGCTCCAGATACCACTCCTGTGCTCTAGATACCACTCCTGTGCTCCAGACACTACTCCTGGTCTCCAGATACCACTCTTGTGCTCTAGACACCTGTCCTATGC
Organism: Mobula birostris; assembly: GCF_030028105.1. Lineage (NCBI taxonomy): Eukaryota > Metazoa > Chordata > Chondrichthyes > Myliobatiformes > Myliobatidae > Mobula > Mobula birostris. The sequence continues at coordinate 15,512,438 of NC_092387.1, read as the reverse complement.
TCCAGATGCCACTCCAGTTCTCCAGATACCACTCCTGTGCTCTAGATACCACTCCTGTGCTCCAGACACTACTCCTGGTCTCCAGATACCACCCCTGTGCTCTAGACACCTGGCCTGTGCTCCAGATACCACTCCTGTGCTCTAGATACCTGTCCTATGCTCCAGATTCAAATCTCTTGTGCTCCAGAAACCACTCCTGTCCTCTAGATACCCCTCCTGTGCTCCAGACACTACTCCTCGTCTCCAGATACCACCCCTGTGCTCTAGACACCTATCCTGTGCTCCAGATACCAGTCCTGCGCTCCAGTTACCATTCCTGTGCTCCAGGTACCACTTCTGGTCTCCAGAACATCTCCTGTGCTCTTGATACCTGTCCTGTGCTCCAGATACCACCCCTGTGCTCTAGTCACCTGTCCTGGGCTCCAGATAACACTCCTGGTCTCCAGATACCACCCCTGTGCTCTAGACACCTGTCCTGTGCTGCAGATTCAAATCTCCTGTGCTCCAGATACCACTCCTGTGCTCTAGACACCTGTCCTGTGCTCCAGATTCAAATCTCTTGTGCTCCAGATACCACTCCTGTTCTCCAGATGCCACTCCTGTGCTCCAGATACCACTCTTGTGCTCTAGATACCTCTCCTGTGCTCCAGATACCACTCCTGTGCTCTAGATACCACTCCTGTGCTCCAGACACTACTCCTGGTCTCCAGATACCACTCTTGTGCTCTAGACACCTGTCCTATGCTCCAGATGCCACTCCAGTTCTCCAGATACCACTCCTGTGCTCTAGATACCACTCCTGTGCTCCAGACACTACTCCTGGTCTCCAGATACCACCCCTGTGCTCTAGACACCTGGCCTGTGCTCCAGATACCACTCCTGTGCTCTAGATACCTGTCCTATGCTCCAGATTCAAATCTCTTGTGCTCCAGAAACCACTCCTGTCCTCTAGATACCCCTCCTGTGCTCCAGACACTACTCCTCGTCTCCAGATACCACCCCTGTGCTCTAGACACCTATCCTGTGCTCCAGATACCAGTCCTGCGCTCCAGTTACCATTCCTGTGCTCCAGGTACCACTTCTGGTCTCCAGAACATCTCCTGTGCTCTTGATACCTGTCCTGTGCTCCAGATACCACTCCTGTGCTCCGGACACCACTCCTGTGCTCTAGATACCATTCCTGTGCTCCAGGTACCACTCCTGGTCTCCAGGTACCACTCCTGTGCTCTAGACACCTGCCCTGTTCTCCAGATACCTCTCCTGTGCTCCAGATACCACCCCTGTGCTCTAGATACCTGTCCTATGCTCCAGATTCAAATCTCCTGTGCTCCAGATACCACTCCTGTCTTCTAGATACCACCCCTGTGCTCCAGACACTACTCCTGGTCTCCAGATACCACCCCTGGGCTCTAGACACCTGTCCTATGCTCCAGATTCAAATCTCCTGTGCTCCAGATACCACTCCTGTGCTCTAGATACCACTCCTGTGCTCCAGATACCACCCCTGTGCTCTAGATACCTGTCTTGTGCTCCAGACACCACTCCTGTGATCTAGATACCACTCCTGTGCTCTAGATACCACTCCTGTGCTCCAGACACTACTCCTGGTCTCCAGATACCACCCCTGTGCTCTAGACACCTGTCCTGTGCTCCAGATAACACTCCTGGTCTCCAGATACTACTCCTGTGCTCTAGATACCTGTCCTATGCTCCAGATTCAAATCTCCTGTGCTCCAGATACCACCCCTGTGCTCCAGATTCAAATCTCCTGTGCTCCAGATACCACTCCTGTGCTCTAGATACCACTCCTGTGCTCCAGATACCACCCCTGTGCTCTAGATATCTGTCCTGTGCTCCAGACACCACTCCTGTGATCTAGATTCCTGTCCTATGCTCCAGATTCAAATCTCCTATGCTCCAGACACTACTCCTGGTCTCCAGATACCACCCCTGTGCTCTAGACACCTGTCCTGTGCTCCAGATAACACTCCTGTGCTCCGGATACCACTCCTGTGCTCTAGATACCACTCCTGTGCTCTAGATACCTGTCCTGTGCTCCAGATACCACTCCTGTGTTCTAGATACCACTCCTGTGCTCCTGACACTACTCCTGGTCTCCAGATACCACCCCTGTGCTCTAGACACCTGTCCTGTGCTCCAGATAACACTCCTGTGCTCCAGATACCACCCCTGTACTCTGGATACCTGTCCTGTGCTCTAGACACCTGTCCTGTGCTCTAGACACCTGTCCTGTGCTCCAGATACCACTCTTGTGCTCCGGACACCACTCCTGTGCTCTAGATACCATTCCTGTCCGCTAGATACCACTCCTGTGCTCCAGATACCACTCCTGTGCTCTAGATACCTGTCCAGTGCACCAGTTACCACTCCTGTGCTCCAGATTCCACGCCTGTGCTCTAGATACCATTCCTGTCCTCTAGATACTACTCCTGCGCCTCAGGTACCACTCCTGTGTTCCAGATACCACTCCTTGTGTTGGCCCCCAACCAACACATATTCCACTCTCTGCTCCTACCCCTCGTCACAGTCCCCCACCCTGCTCTCATGACTATATCCCTTCCGCACACGAAACCACCATGGTGGGCTTCACAGCTGAACGGGTAGGAAGACAGCTGAAACGTCTCACCCAAGCAAGGCTGTAGGACCGGATGGTGTCAGTACCAGGGTGCTCAAAGCCTGTGCCCCTCAGCTATGTGGAGTACTTCACCATGTATTCAGCCTGAGCCTGAGGCTCCGGAGGGTTCCTGTACTGTGGAAGATGTCCTGCCTCGTCCCTGTGCCGAAGATGCCGCGCCCCAGCAACCTCAATGACTACAGACCGGTGGCATTGACCTCCCACATCATGAAGATCCTGGAGAGATTTGTTCTGGAGCTGCTCCGGCCTATGGTCAGGACACACTTAGATCCCCTCCAGTTTGCCTACCAGCCCCGACTAGGAGTTGAGGATGCCATCGTCTACCTGCTGAACCGTGTCTACACCCACCTGGACAAGCCAGCGAGCACTGTGAGGGTCATGTTTTTTGACTTCTCCAGTGCATCCAACACCATCCGCCCTGCTCTGCCGGGGGAGAAGCTGACAGCGATGCAGGTGGATGCTTCCCTGGTATCATGGATTCTTGATTACCTGACTGGCAGAGCACAGTACGTGTGCTTGCAACACTGTGTGTCCGACAGAGTGATCAGCAGCACTGGGGCTCCACAGGGGACTGTCTTGTCTCCCTTTCTCTTCACCATTTACACCTCGGACTTCAACTACTGCACAGAACCTTGTCATCTTCAGAAGTTTTCGGATGACTCTGCCATAGTTGGATGCATCAGCAAGGGAGATGAGGCTGAGTACAGGGCTACGGTAGGAAACTTTGTCACATGGTGTGAGCAGAATTATCTGCAGCTTAATGTGAAAGAGACTAAGGAGCTGGTGGTAGACCTGAGGAGAGCTAAGGTACCAGTGACCCCTGTTTCCATCCAGGGGGTCAGTGTGCACATGGTGGAGGATTACAAATACCTGGGGATACGAATTGACAATAAACTGGACTGGTCAAAGAACACCGAGGCTGTCTACAAGAAGGGTCAGAGCCGTCTCTATTTCCTGAGGATACTGAGGTCCTTTAACATCTGCCGGACGATGCTGAGGATGTTCTACGAATCTGTGGTGGCCAGTGCGATCATGTTTGCTGTTGTGTGCTGGGGCAGCAGGCTGAGGGTAGCAGACACCAACAGAATCAACAAACTCATTCGTAAGGCCAGTGATGTTGTGGGGATGGAACTGGACTCTCTGACGGTGGTGTCTGAAAAGAGGATGCTGTCCAAGTTGCACGCCATCTTGGACAACGTCTCCCATCCACTGCATAATGTACTGGGTGGGCACAGGAGTACATTCAGCCAGAGACTCATTCCACCGAGATGCAGCACGGAGCGTCATAGGAAGTCATTCCTGCCTGTGGCCATCAAACTTTACAACTCCTCCCTTGGAGGGTCAGACACCCTGAGCCGATAGGCTGGTCCTGGATTATTCCATAATTTACTGGCATAATTTAAATATTACTATTTAACTATTTATGGTTCTATTACTATTTATTATTTACGGAGCAACAGTAACGAAAACCAATTTCCCCCGGGATCAGTAAAGTATGACTATGACAATGACTTTGCTATAGATACCAGTCCTGTGCTCCAAATACCACTGCTGTGCTCTGGAGGCAGAATAGGAAGTATTATTGTTAAACAGAAATGGAGTAAGTTAGGCCATGAAAAAGACTACAGCAGAGTAACTACTGAGAGTTCTGGAGAATAAAGTCGGGTGAGGTATAGACCGAGTGATAATATCATGTTACTGTGTTACCTGAAACATGATTCAAAAATAAAGCAGGGCTCAATTCTGAACATTCCATACAAAATGTTTGACAAAATAAACAAAGATACAAAAGAAACAGGGTGGCACTCACGGTTAGAAATGATATTATACTTTTGGAGACAGAAAGTGCCCTTAACAAGATTTAAAGGTTCAAGATTCAAGATTGTTAAATGTCATTTCCTGTACACAAGTGTAAAGGAGAACAAAATAATTGTTACTCTGGATCTGATGCAGCACAAAAACACACACACACAAAAGATAAAGAACATAACAATAAAAAACACAATAAATATAAACTCATAAGATTGCTTATGTACATACTGTAGATTGATTGTGTGTCCATAAAATGACACTTGGCTGTACATTAGCTGACTGATGGGAAATAATAAAGTAGTGATGGATTACTGGGTGGAGGTGTTGATCAGCCTTATTGCTTGGGGGAAGTAACTGCTTTTGCATCTGGTGGTCCTGGCATGGATGCTACGTAGCCTCCTCCCTGATGGGAGTGGGACAAACAGTCTATGAACAGGGTCAGTGGATCCTCCATGAACTTACTGGCCCTTTTCTGACATTTTTCTGTATGTACGTCCTCGATGGCAGGTAGGCTGGTGCTAGTAATGAGTTGTGCATTTTTCACTATCTGTTGTAGAGCCTTCCTGTCTGCCACAATGCAGTTTCCGTACCGTGCAGTGATGCAGATTGTTAGGGTGCTCTCTGCTGCGCCTCTGTAGAATGATGTGAGTATGGGTGTGCAAAGTCCAGCTCTCTTCAGCTTCCTCAGAAAGAAGAGGTGTTGGTGAGCTTTCTTCACTGTGTAGGATGTGTTCTGGGACCATGAGGGGTTGTGTGCGATGTGCACTCCCAGGTGTGAGTTCTCTTGAAGTCGATAACCATCCCCCTTTGTCTTGTTGACATTGGTGAAGAGGTTTTTTGCCTGGCACCAGGCCTTGAGCTCTTCCATCTCCTTTTTGTAGGCCATCTCATCATAGTTGGTGATGAGCCCCACCACTGTCATGTCATCAGTGAACTTGACAATGTAATTACTCCACTGTTAGGCCATGCAATCACACTTGAGCAGAGTGTACAGCAGTGGGCTCAGCATACAACCCTGGGGGGAGGGGGGCACCCCTGTTGAGGATGATTTGGAGGTCAGAGCAGTTGTGCATCCTGACTATCCGAGGTCAGTTTGTTAGGAAGTTCAACACCCAGTTGCTCAGTCGTGCGTTTAGACCGAGGGGTAGGAGCTTGTTCACCAAGGTCTGTGGGACAATAATGTTGAATGCTGAGCTGAAATCCAGGAAAAGCATTCTGACACAAGTGTCCTTGTTTTGAAGGTGGTAAAGTCCATCTGGTGATATCAGAGAAGCAAGGACAATGTTTTTGTGTTAATGGATATGTTCTATCAGCCACTGAATAGTAAGAGGCAGAGAGAGGTGTATTTGCAAGGAAATCAGATGGATGTACAAGATCTGCAGAGTGGGTGACGCATGGGTTTGAATCAAAACCCCATGGATTGGAATAATGTAAGTGGGCAAAGAAAGGGAGGAATTTTTGAAAAGTGTTCAGGAGATTTTTCCTGGTCAGTGTGTTTTCAACCTAATGAAGAAAGAGACGTTGCTGGATTTGGATCTGGTTCTAGGAGTGAAGTGGATCAAATCAAAGTAAATGGCTGTGGGAGAAACAAAGAGCAGGGAGTGAAAAGTCTAGGTCAGCAATGGAGAAGGACAAAGACCAATCTAATGCAGAACTTTTCAAAGTGGAGGCCCAGTAACTTTTTTGGGATGACAGAGGGACCAGGCCATAATAAAACTTTAACAGGAAAGTGGATGATCTTCAAAGAAGTGATGTTTCAAATATTGGCTAAGTACATTTCACCAGTTAAAAGGTAGAAAACCAAAACTAGAGCTCACTCAATGACAGACATGAAAGAAAAGGGGTAAGGGTTAGAGGGTCGTTATGACACAAGTCAGCTGCAATCTAGGTGGGAATGACGTAACTATACCCAGGTTTGTTTACGAGAGTAGAATGCTGATCAATGTACAGAGGACAGTGTGCCTGGAATATTTCATGAGCGCCTTGCATCAGTTTTCCCAGGAATCTGTTGTCAATATCTCCGAAGCAGAGCCGGTAAAGATGAAAGCTGATGAGGAAGAGTTTTTGGAAAAGCAGTCTGTCAAAAGTAGAAACCATTTGTCTAGATACATCCCGGGTTTGTGAGGAAAGGTGAGATAGACATTGCAGAAGGACTTGTCATGGAGTTCCAGTCCTCCATGAGGACTGGAAAATGCATACTTAATGTTCTTGTTCAAAATAAATGTTGTAAGGACACAGTGGTGACTATGTACCAATTTAAACTTGATTAATGAAGATGTTGATACTATGAAGTAGTTTAATAATTTTATTTGTTTATTTAGCGATATGTTGCAGAGTAGACCCTTCTGGTTCTTTGAGCCTCGTCACCCCAGTCACCCCCAACAAACCCAATTAACCCTAACTTAACCATGGGGCAATTTACAATAACCAATTAACCTATCTGGTAACATCTTTGTATTGTTGGAAGAAATCAGAGGACTTGGAGAAAATCCACACATTGCACGTGGAGGACATACAGAATGGTGCTGGAATTGAACCGTGAACTCTGTAACAGCCTGGGCTGTAATAGCATCGCTCTAACCACTACACTACTGTGGCACCCTTGTGTGTGACTTCACCACTTTAAAGTGTTTATCAAGCCATGTATGAAGAGATATGTTTAAAGCATGTCTAGGTCATTGGGTGAGGCCATAGAATTAGTATGAATTGGGATATGATGGTGATTTCTTAGAGAGCTAGGAAGGAAATGATGACAGGAGATTGAAAGGGCGTTCAAAAGCTTGGAAATGAATGAGAGTGTAAGGGTGAAAGGATCTGGAATCAGTGTGAGGAAGGTGAGAATGGATGGCATCAGGCCTGGAGAGGGCAAGGACTTTGCGGAGGATAGATTTGAAGAGGGAGGGGACATGGACTTAGTCAGTGATGCTAGTGAAGATGACGCATTATGATTTACAAAAAAGAAAATCCAAAAAAAATGTAGATTTAAAATTTTTTAAAAAATCTGAAAATGCTCATCAGGTCAGGTGACATCTGTAGGCAGAGAAACAGATCCTTCCTTAGCGTCTGATTCATGTCAGAGAATCTTCATTAGAATATTGGACAGCACAGTCGTGTAGTGGTTAGCGCGATGCTTTACAGTATCCGTGATGTGCATTCAGTTCCCACCGCTGTCAGTAAGTAGATTTTTACGTTCTCCCCTAGACTGTGTGGGTTTTCCCCGGGTCCTCCAGTTTCCTCCCACAGTCCAAAGACGGACCAGTTGGTAGGTTAATTAGTCGTCGTAAAATTGTCCTGTGATTAGGCTCGGGTTAAATTGGGAAATGCTGGGCCTCGTTGCTCAGATGACCAGAAGGGCCTATTGCGCACTGTATCGCAAGAGATAATAAATAAATAAATATTAATTCTGTTTCACTTTCCACAGATGCTGCCTGACTTGCTGAGCATTTCTAGCAATAGATCTTGTTATTTATAAAGTAAAAATACTGCACATACAAAATCATATTTGTGGTAATTATATGCACTCTTTTGTAGAGTATATGTTTTAATTGTTTGTCTGTTAAAATGTTTACCTTGGACCCTTGGACGTGTGCAAACTAGGTGGTAACTTCTATCCTCTCATCTCATTCATGCTTCATGATTTACTTCAGAAAATTCAGTCACCCTGAAACAGAATTCTTTAAGAGCTGCTGTCTTGCTGAAATTGGTAACTGGCTTATTATTGTCTCATCTACAGATAAAGAAAAAGCTTTTGTTTGCATGACATTCAGACATATCATTCTATACATAAGAACATTATAAAAGTATAAAAGAAAAAAAGAATGCAGAATAGAGTCTGATACAATGTCTATAAAAAGTATTCATCATGTTTTATTGTTTTACAACATTGAATCACAGTGGACTTAATTTGGCTTTTTTTGACACTGATCAATGGAAAAATACTCTTTCGTGTCAAAGTGAAAACAGATCTCTACAAAGTGACCTAAGTTAATTCCAAAAATAAAACACAAAATATTCATCCCCTTTAATATGACACATCAAATCATTACTGGGGCAGGCAATTGGTTTTAGAGGTCACATAATTAGTTAAATGGCTGGTGAGTCAGTATCCTGGCAAAAGCTACACCATGAAGTCAAAAGAACGCTCCAAGCAATTCTACAAAAAGATTATTGAAAAGCACAAGTCAGGAGATGGATACAAGAAAATTTCTGAGTCACTGAATATCTCTTGGAGTACAGTTAGGTCAATCATCAAGGAACGGAACGAATATAGCACAGCTGTAAGTCTGCTAGAGCACACCATCCTCAAAAACTGAGTGACCGTGCAAGAAGAAGACTAGTGAGTGAGGCCAGCAAGAGACCTGCGACAACTCTGGAGGAGTTACAAGCTTCAGTGGCTGAGATAGGAGAGACTGCACATACAACAACTGTTGCCCGGGTGCTTCACCAGTCGCAACTTTATGGGAGAGTGGCAAAGAGAAAGCCACTGTTGAGAAAAACTCACATGAAATCTCAGCTGGAGTTTGCCAGAAGGCATGTGGGAGACTCTGAAGTCAGCTGGAAGGAGGTTCTATGGTCTGATGAAACTAAAATTGAGCTTTTTGGCCATCAGACTAAATGCTATGTTTGGCTTATACACATTATCAAAAACAACACCATCCCTGCTGTGAAGCATGGTGGTAGCTGCATCATGCTGTGGGGATGCTTCACTGCGGCAGGCCCTGGAAGGCTTGTGAAGGTAGAGGGTAAAATGAATGCAGCAAAATACAGGGAACTCCTGGAGGAAAACCTGATGCAGTCTGCAAGAGAAATGCAACTTGGGAGAAGATTTGTTTTCCAGCAAAACAATGACCCCAAGCATAAAGCCAGCGCTACACAGGAATGGCTTGAAAACAATGAAGTTAATATCCTGGAGTGGCCAAATCAGAGCCCAGACCTCAATCCAATTGAGAATTTGTGGCTGGACTTGAAAGGGCTGTTCACTCATGATCCCCATGCAATCTGACAGAGGTTGAGCAGTTTTGTAAAGAGGAATGGGGAAAAAATTGTAGTGTCCAGATATGCAAAACGGATACAGACCTATCCACACAGGCACAAGGCTGTAATTGCTGCCAAAGGTGCATCTACTAATTAGGGAATTTAAGGGGGTGAATACTTATGCAATCAAGTTTTGTGTTTTATATTCCTGGAGCCTCTACTCCAGACAAGAGTAGCGTCTCAACGCCTTCCATCTTCGCAGCCTGAGATGCATCCTGGACATCAAGTGGTTTGACCAAGTCACCAACAAAGAGATCCTGGCCCACACCCAGATACCCAGCCGCTTCACCCTTCTCCAACAATGCTGTCTCCGCTGGCTGGGCCATGTGCACCGCATGTCAGATGGGAGGATCCCGAAAGACCTGCTGTACGGGGAGCTGGCCTCCGGCAAGAGAGCACAAGGGCAGCCCCATCTTCGTTTCAAAGAGGTCTGCAAGAGAGACATGAAGTCACTGAACATGAACGTCGAGAGGTGGGAGGACATTACAAGCGATCGCTCTTGCTGGAGGCTGGAACTATGCAGAGGTCTAAAAAGAGGAGAAGAGAAGCTGAGGCTTGCTGCTGAAGAAAAGTGCACTCACTGAATAAACAGCACCAAGACTACACTAGAGGACAGTGCCTTCAAGTGCAGTAACTGCAGCCGAGACTGTCACTCCCGTGTGGGCCTCTACAGCCACAACAGACGCTGCTCTAACACAGACCGAAGCAAGACTTTCCAGGCGCAGATCCATGGTCTTGAGAGAATAACGGATACCACCACCACATTTCTAATTAATTTAGATCACTTTGTAGAGTTCTGTTTCCATTTTGACATGAAAGAATCTTTTTCTATTGATCAGTGTCCAAAAAGCCAAATTAAATCCACTGTCATTTACTGTTGTAAAACAATAAAACATGAAAACTTCGGGGGGGGGGGCTGTGAAGTGAATACTTTTTATAGGTTTTGTAATGGTGGGGTAGAAGCTGTTCTTAATCCTAGTGATACGTGTTCCTAGGCTTTTGTACCTTTTGCCTGATGAGAAAGGGGAGAAGAAAGAATGACCGAGGTGGGAGAGGTTATTGATTAAGCTGGTTGCTTTCCCGAGGCAGCAGGAAGTATGGACAGGATCAACAGAGGTGAGACTAGTTTGTGTGACAGAGTGGGCTTCCTTCACAACTCTGCAACTTCCTGCAGTCTTGAGCAGAGGTAGTTGCAATAATAAGTTCTGATATAAGATGCTTTCTACGGTTCTTAGTATATTACCTTCAAAATTCTTGGGAAATCTATTGGTTCACATCTAGTCTCTTCAAATTTCGGTGAATTACCTGAACACTACAACTAGATTATTTTTAAACCAACATACCTTGCTTTGCAGTGTATGGTGATATATAACAGTAAGTGAACAAACAAATGACTACAATAAATCAAAGTATTTGTATGGAGAAACAAATGTTGCAAAAGATTTACAGTTAACCCTCACCCTCACTAATAGAAACTGCTAATAAATTTCACATTGGCTGCTGAATGAGGGAGATACTTATTAAGATGGCCCAATAAAGTTTTTCCAAATTAAGTTACAGAGAGTCCGAATACAAATCAGGAACCTAAAATTAAGTATGACAAATTTCCTTTTTCTGACCATTGCTTTATTTTTTTTATTTTGTTGTGGAAGTTGTTGTATTTGTTGTAGATGATGTTATCAGAGGCACTCTGAATACTGAAATGTACATTACGAAGATGCCAGCCTTTTGGATTAACATTTTCACTTAGTTGGGCTGAGCATCCTGCTGAGTTCAACACAGCGCTCACTGCCTGCTGATTTGCTTCAAAGCCAGGCTTAAGCCAAGAAGAAAATCTGTCAGAGGGTGGAGGAGCATAGTTCCAATGAATGTTGCAATGCCTAATTTGTTGGGTGTAACAAGTTCCATAAACTCTCCCAGACATATTTTATAATTAATTACATCATTCAATCTATATATCCATGTTAAGTGGAAAGTGTAAAGCTAAATTGTATGCAAACTCCTTCTATAATCCTTTAATTCCCACATGCAATTATGTTTAACTTTATTAAACTCAAGTGCATTCAACTGAAAACTATTTAACTGTTGCTGTTGCCACTGAGAATGTACTGTTGGGTTCTCATATCCTAAATACTCACATGTTAAGAATGACAAATGAAATTACTTCAATGATTAATGCTTGAAAGATTTATTTTCACTTAGGTAGGCTGGATCTGACAGGTAGAAGCTCCTTCCTTTCTCTGGCCCATTACTAAGGAGCCTCTATGTGCCGTGTGTTAACCTGCTTGATACTGAGTAGAAACTCTTTTCTTAAAGCAGCCTAACAACGCAGAGCTCCAAACAAGTGACTGTCTCCAGTAATCTAGAAATGAACAAATCTACCATGAAAGACTTTGATTTCTGCAGGGCTTTTCATAATTTCAGGAAACCCTGAGAGGCACTACAACTATATGTATAGACTGTTCAAGTGTTGTCACATGTACAGAAACAAAACCAACAATTTATATACTGCAATGGTCTATTAATTGCAATCAAATTAATAACTAGGTGAATTGTTTTAGGTACAAGTGAAGGGATACATATTGCCATGAGGAAGAACTCTCTCACACACTGAGCGATAGAATGGGATCTTGATGTAACATCTCATTAGAAAGACACCACATCCAGTGATGGAGCTTTCTGTCACTCTTATACCAACGTGTCAGCCAGACTCTGTGGGCAAGATTCTTCAGGGAATCTTCTATAAGAGATGATAATACTGGCAACTGAGACACAGCTGACACCAGATCACTTTAATGCTGCTTCAACTTAAGAGAAAACTGGTTTGCTGAAAACCTTGAAGGGTCCTTTTTTTTATGAATTCCATTAGATTAAACCGGTCAGCATCATAAACTGAAGCTCAATCCTGCATTGGTTTATTTATGCATTGGATCTTATTTATGCAATTTGTTTCAGCATCTACAGTTTTTATATAACCTACATCACGTGGCATTGCACAGAGAAGCTGAAAGTGAAAATGGGTTACGTGACGGAATTAACTAAGCCAGGACATGCAGACAATTCCTGGGTGACAACATCTTGGAGGAACCTATCCTAGGCACAACACATAGATGCAACCATGAAGAAGACATGCCGGTATCTCTCCTTTCTCGGAAGTTTAAGGACATTTGGCATGTCATTGTAGACTCTAACTAAACACCTACAAATGTCTAGAGGAAATCAGTCTGACCGGTTGCATCACAGCAGGTATGGGGACCCCAAGGCACAGGAATGCAAAGGGTTACAGAGGACGGTGAGCTCAACCTGTTCCACCATGGGTACAGCTCTTCCCATCTCAAGGACATCAACAAGAGGTGGTATCTCAGGACGGTGCCAACTATCGTTAATGACCACCACCACCCGGGCCATGCTGTCTTCTCATCACTGCGATTCAGGCTGGAGGTACAGATGCCTGAAGACCCACATCTCAAGGCTCAACAACCACTTCTTATCCACTGCCATTATGTTTCTGAACTGACCTCAAAAACCCTGACTAAATTTCCCCTTAAATTTGCACTAATGTTCTGGTCATTTTTCATTAATTCTGTTGTGTAAGCTATGTATGAGTTATGTTAATTTATGTTAATATAATTTATGTCATCATGTTTGCAATATATTGTGCTGCTGCTGTATAAGGCTAATTTTCATGGAATTTATACACTGGGTATGTTTGTTGTGACAATAGACTCGAATCCTGAATTTGAAACTTTGAAACATATTTCAGTTAGATTTTAAACTCATCTATATTTTCAGTATTTGTTAATATACTGACAAGATTTACAAAGGTTAATAAAGCAGAGGTAAAGATAATTTCAGATTGACAGGATTTCCAAAGCACAAGCTCGACATCAGGTACATAAGCAACTCTGAAGCACGCTACTGATGTCTGATGAAGAAAGTTTGGATGGGCTAGGCTTGTATCTGCTGGGGTGTCATAGAGTGACAGAAAACGTTTAAGATTATGAAGGTCTTGACAAAGTGATGTGTAGAGTGATAGTACTATCGTTCATTCATTATGTGCCCTGTCGTAAGACGTGGGCGATCACAATCTTTTCATGGCCACGATTGTTCTTGCTTAATTTTTCCACAGAAATTGTTTGCCATTGCCTTCTTCTGGACAGTGTCTTTACAAGACAGGTGACCCCAGCCATTATCAATGCTCTTCAGAGCTTGACTACCTGGGGTCAGTGATCGGATAACCGGGACTTGTGACCTGCACCAGCTGCTCATACGATCATCCACCACCTGCTCCCGTGACTTCATGTGACCCTGATCAGGGGGGCTAGGCAGGTGCTACACCTTGTCTAAGGGCGTCCTACAGGCTAGCGGAGGGAAGGATCGCCATACACTTCTTTTGATAGAGACGTATCTGCCCCCCGTCGCCCGCGTAACATCGTATGACTCAGAAACAGATCTTTTGCCCCAACTTACCCATGCCAACCAAATGCCTACCTGAACTACACTGTTTATGTTTGGTCCGTATCCCTTGAAATCTTTTCTATCCATATACCTGTACAAAATGTCTTTTGAATGTTGTAATTGTATGAGCCTCTACCACCTTCTCTGTAGCTCAGGTCATCTCTCTTCACATCTTTCCTCTCTCATCTTAAATCTATGCCCTCTAGATATAGATTACCCTACCCTGTGCCTATTCACCTCATCAATGCTGTCATGATTTTATATGCCTCTGTAGGGTCACCCTCAGTTTCCTACAGTCCAGGGAAAATACCTAATATTATGATTTGTAACTCGAAATAACTATGTAATTGAAAGAGAAACACAGGACCAGGGGTAGAGGTCTACTTACCTTTACACACATCACATGAGGTGTTAACATATGACACGGCAGTGTAATGACATATGCCGTTCACGTACCTCTTACATATAAACTGTAACGAATTATGTAAACAAAGAATGCTTAATCAAACCATATATTTACAATATTACTGAAATATTTTTACACTGAAATCAGTATTACAGTGGAGTAAAGGGAATTACAGAGACATGAGAGGGGAACTGGCCAAGGTTGATTGGAAGGGGACACTAGCAGGGATGATGACAGAGCGGCAATGGCTGAAGTTTCTAGGAGCCATTTGGAAGGCACAGGATAGATTCATCCCAAATAGTAAGTATTCTAAAGGCAGGATGCTGCAACCGTGGCTGACGAGGAAATCAAAGCCAGCACAAAAACTAAAGAGGGGGCCAAAAATACAGCAAAAATTAAAGGGAAGTTAGAGGATTAGGAGAGCTTTTAAAAATCAACAGAAAGCAACTAAAACAGCCATGAAGAAGGAAAAGATGGAATACGAAGGTAAGCTAGCCAATAATATGAAAGAGGATACCAACATTTTCTTCAGGTATATAAAGTGTAGAAGAAAGGCAAGAATAGATATCAGATCATTGGAAAGTGATGCTGGAGAGGTAGTAATGAGGGATAGAAAAAATGGTGGATGAACTGAACAAGTATTTTGCATCAGTCTTCACTGTGGAAAACACGTGCAGTATGCTGGAGGTTCGAGAGTGTCAGGGGCAGGAGTGAATGAAGTTGCCATTGCTAGGGAGAAGATGCTTGAGAAACTGAAAGGTCTGAAGATAGATAAGTGACCTGGACAAGATGGTCTACACCCCAGGGTTCTGAAAGTGGTGGCTGAAGAGATTATGTTGGTACTAGTAATGATCTTTCAGGAATCAATAGATTCTGGCTTGGTTCTGGAGGACTGGAAAATTGTAAAAGTCACTCCACTCTTCAAGAAAGGAGAGAGGCGAAAGAAAGTCCAGAAGAAGGGTCTCAGCCCAAAACATTGACTGTTTACTCTTTCCCATAGATGCTGCCTGGCCTGCTGAGCTCCTCCTGCATTTTCTGTGTGTGTTGTTCACATCGGAATATGGGATCCATTTTGTGGATATTGGAGTCGATTGTTAATGATGTGGTGTTGGGGTATTTGGAGGCACATGATAAAAAAGGCCGAAGTCAGCATTTTTCCTTAAGGAAAAATCTTGCCTGAAAAATCTGTCGAAATTCTTTGAAGAAATATCAAGCAGGATAAACAAAGGAGAATTGGTGGATGTTGTGTACTTGGATTTTCAGAAGGCCGTTGACAAGGTGGCACACGTGAGGCTGCTTAACAAGTTAAGAGCCCAGGATATTATAAGAAAGATTCTAGCATGGATAGAGCATTGGCTGATTGGCAAGAGGTAAAGAGTGGGAATAAAGGGAACCTTTCCTGGTTGGCTGCTAGTGACTAGTGGTGTTCAGCAGGGGTCTGTGTTGGGATCACTTCCTTTTACATTATACATCAATGATTTGGATAACGGAATTGACGGCTTTGTGGCCAAGTTTGCAGACGATCCGAAGATAGGTGAAACAACAGGTAGCGCTGAGAAAGCAAAGGGGCTACAGAAAGATTTAGATACATTAGGAGAATGGGCAAAGAAGAGGCATATTAAATACAGTGTATGGTCATGCACTTTGGTACAAGGAACAAAAACATAGACTACTTTCTAAATGGGGAGAAAATGCAATAATCCAAGGTACAAGGTGACTTGGGAGTGTCATGCAGGATTCTCTAAAGGTTAACTTGCAGGTTGAGTCAGTGGTGAGGAAGGCAATTGTAATGTTAGCATTCATTTCGAGAGGACTAGAATATAAAAACTAGAGTGTAATGCTGAGAACTCACTTGGAGGATTATGAGCAGTTTTGGTTCCCTTATCTAAGAAAGGATGTGCAGGCATTGGAGAAGTTTCAAAGGAGGTTTACGAAAATAATTCTGGAAAAGAATGGCTTATGATATGAGAACCATTTGATGTCTCCGGGCCTTTAGAGGCTGGAATTTAGAAGAATATACAGGCTGGAATCTCATTGGAACCTACTGAATATTGAAAGGCCTAGTTAGAGTGGATGTGGAGAAGATGTGATAGTGGGAAGTCTAGGTCCAGGGGGCACAACTTCTGAATAGCGAAACGTCCATTTACAACTTTAGTCAGAGGATGGTGAATCTGTGGAATTCATTTCCACAGGTGGCTCTGGAGGCCAGGTCAGTGGGTGTATTAAAGGTGGAGGTTGACAGATTCTTGATAAGTCAGGGCATGAAAGGTTATGAGGAGAATGCTTGAGAATGGAGTTGAGAGGTAAATAGATCAGCCAAGATCAAATGATGGAGCAAACTCATTGGGCCAAATGTTCTCATTCTGCTCCTATGTCTTATGGTCTAAATATTATATATACTGCTCACCTTCCTGCTTAGCTATAAACTCCAACGATATAGAAATGCATCTGAACTCAAACATGTAACGTATTGCTCTCTAGTCATAGCATATCTATGTAAACAGTATTCTATATAATACAACTATTATACAGACATCCACAGCATAGTAGATTTTAAATTGTCCCACTCAGGCCTATAGATTTAATCACCGTGGAGGATTTCTTACTCTTGTGGGATAACGTCTTTCATGACAAGGGGATCAGTCTTCTTGGCAGCTGAGACTTCTGGCTGTGAAACAATCTCGGATTCCGGAACCTCCTCCTGGTCATTGTAGAAGTTGACTCTGGGACTACAGGAAGTGATTCTGACAGCTCTGGACACCTTTCTTCTCCAACAATTGACTCTGCTCTCCTCAGCTGATCGATATTTCTTCTCCAGATGATATCAGACGCAGGCTCCACTGGGTAGGACAGCTGTCCAGTTCTGTCCTTAACCTTTCCAAGTACCCACTTTTGATCACCTGTTTAGTCCCTTGCCAAGGCTGCTTGTCCAAGAGTGAAATCTCCCTGTTTGAGGAGCCCTCGATTTGTTTCAGCTGTTAGTCCTGCATCTTCTTTCTGAGGTTGAATTTGAGGAGATCCAAGCATCAGCACAAGGGACGGCCCAGGAACAGCATAGCTGTTGAGCTGTTGGTTGTGGAGTGTGCTGCATTGCGCTATGCAAGGAGGAAATTGGCTATCACTGATTCAGTGTCAGTGTAGTTCTGCTGACATTGCTTGCAGTGCACTGTTTAGATGCTGGGCAAACCTTTCCACCAAGCTGGATGGTACAGTGCGGTGTAAAATGTCCTATTCCATTCATTTTCAAGAATGACTGAAACTGTTCTTTGACGAACTGTGGTCCATTATCAATGACTGAGTGTTCTGGAACACCAGTCTTTGAGAAGAGGCTTCTCAACACATCAAAAGTGTGTGAGGCTGTAGTGGAGGCCATTGGAAACACTTCGGGCCACATTGTAGCTGCATCCACTACCACCAAGAAATTTGTGCCCATGAATGGTCCGGCAAAATTCACGTGAACCCTCTACCAGGGCAATACGGGCCTTTCCCAGGGATGGAGAGGCGCTGCTCTTGGCATCTTCTGGATGTGTTGGCCTCCTGAACAGTCCTTGTCAAGTTGCTCGATCTTCTGATCTATCCCAGGCCACCAGATGAAGCTCCAAACCAATCCTTTCATTTTGACCATGCCTAGATGACTGGCCTGTAGCTCCTGCAATACTTTGGCTCTCAGCTTGGATGGTAAGACAACTGTCAATCCCCACATAAAGTAATCCCTGTCAAGGGCCAATCCATCCCAACACTGGTAAAAAACCGGGAACTAGAATTTCTGCTGTACATTCCAGCCACTCTGGGTGGCCATCTAGACCTGAGACAATGTGGGGTCTTTTCTGGTTTCCCTTTAGATAATCCCTGCCACAGCAGGGAGACTTTTCATTTGCATTAGGGAGAATCCGTCAAGTGGTGTTTCCTCTTTTGTAAATTTTTCCAGTATTTCCTTTTCAAAGGGTAGACGGGACAATCCATCAACATTTCCATGAAGTGTCATCTTCTTGAATTTGATCTTGTAACTGTGTCCTCCAAGAAACGGAGCCCATCACTGCATTTGTGCTGCTGCTGTTAGTGGAACACCTTCTGTGGATTGAAAATGGACACCAGGGGTTGGTGATTGGTAATGAAGATAAACTCCCTCCCATACAAGTACTGGTTGAAATGTCTTACACCCCAAATAAGACTCAAGGCCTCCCTGTCAATCTATGCACAATTTTTCTCTGTAGCGATAAGAGAACATGTTGCAAAGGCTATGGGAAGATCACTTCCATCACTCATGTGACATGACTGCACCTATAACATTGGATGGAGCATCACAGGCAAGTTTCACTGGATGATGTGGATCATAATGTGTGAGTACAGTGTCTGACATCACCATTTCCTTTGTTTTTTGGAAAGCCACCTCACACTGGTTTGCCCATTGCCATTTTGTCCCAGTCCGTAGTAATGAGTTCAAGGGATGGAGCACAGTAGCCAGGTTAGATAGGAACTTGTTATAATAATTGACAAATCCTAAAAAGGACTACCACTCCGACATGTCCTTTGGCCTTGGGGCATCCACCACTGCTTGAATTTTCTCAGCTTATTCGTGTAATATTTGTGTGTAAATGGTGTGGCCACCATAACTGATGCTTGGTTTAAAGAATTCACACTTATTGCATCATGCTCTGGGTCCATAATCTAATATTTTTAACACTGTCTTGAGATTTTGGAGATGTTCCTTGCCATCCTCATTGGTAACAATGATGTATTCTAGGCAGCACTGTGTGCCTGGGCACTTGTGCACTCCTGGTCCATAGTTTTATGCCAGAGTGCAGGTGCAGGTGCTACTCCAATAATAAGTCAATTGCAGCAATAAAGCCCTTTATGGGTATTTATGGTGAGAAAAACTTTGGACTCTTCTTCCATCTCCATCTGTAGGTAGGCCTCAGCTAAGACACTCTGCTGAAGTGTTTCCCTCCAGAAGGATTTGCAAAGATATTCTCTATCCTGGGCAGAGGATATTGATCTACTTTCAGTACTGGGTTGATGTTGACCTTAAAATCACCACAGATCCTGACAGACCAATTCTTCTTGCCCACTGGGACCACTGGCATTACCCATGGGCTCCACTTAACATAGGAATGAATTCCTTCAGCCTCCGTGTAATCCAGCTCACTA
Organism: Mobula birostris; assembly: GCF_030028105.1. Taxonomy (NCBI): domain Eukaryota; kingdom Metazoa; phylum Chordata; class Chondrichthyes; order Myliobatiformes; family Myliobatidae; genus Mobula; species Mobula birostris. The sequence continues at coordinate 15,492,924 of NC_092387.1, read as the reverse complement.
GCTACTTTATCACCGGTCGTGTAAGGAACCCAATGAGCTTTGTAAAACTTGGGTGGTGTTTTCATTTAACACTATCTTACCCTTGACATGTTTGAGTTTTCGAATGCAATCCTTGAACATTGCTGTGGCATCATCCAGTACCTTTCTTAATTCACTTTCAGTTGATTCTACTGCAGGGAATATGGCATGAAAACGGTGGATGGATCTCCAATCAAGCTGTAGTTTCCCCATCCAATGCTGTTTTGGCCAAACTCAAGCCAAATGTGGTTTGTTGGTTGTTGTAGTTCACTGTTACAAATGTCATTCCTACAGGAGTTGTCTCTTCTCCCATAACAGTTTTTAGTCAGATATCTGCAGGCTTCAGTTTAGTATCTTTGAAATGCCATCTTGCATAGTGGCTAAAGCAGCTGAGCCAGTGCCCAATTCCATTTTAATTAATTTGCCATTCACTTCTGGTGTAAGCCATTTTGCTTGTCTCTCGTTAGCTTTTGCATTGTAAATCTCAAGGCTACTAGTCCTGTGTCACTCTAATCATTATCAGATTTTTCATCAACAGCATGCAGACTAGTGCTTTTTTGAAACTGCAATTTGACTTTTCACCTTTTTTTCTCTTCCCTGTGCAGTCCATTTATTTTTGTCTGCCCGACATACTCTGTTTGTGTGTCCTACTTTGTTGCATTTTCTGCAAGTTTCACCTTTAAACCTGCATTGGTCTGATGCATATCAGACACAGCCACAATGGTAACGCAATTTATTCGCCCAGGCAGGTTTCTATTTAGACATTGCAATTTTGTTCACATCCACTTTCATTCCCGACTGCAACTCAATTGCATCTCTGGCTGCTGTCTCCCTTTTATACTACAATTTCAACTGCTCTTTTAAATGTAAGTCGAGCTTCAGTTAAGAGCCATTGTGAATGCTTTTTTTTGGTAAGATTCCACAGACTAAACAATCTCTCAGTACATTATTAAGCCCATTACTGAACAAACAATGCTCAGACAATTTCTTCAGTTCAGCGACATAAGCTGAAATGGACTCCCTTTCTTTTTGACTCTGCTTTTGAACATATAGAACATAGAACATAGAATAGTACAGCACAGTACAGGCCCTTCGGCCCACAATATTGTGCCGACCCTCAAACCCTGCCTCCCATATAAGCCCCCACCTTAGATTCCTCCATATACCTGTCTAGTAGTCTCTTAAACTTCACTAGTGTATCTGCCTCCACCACTGACTCAGGCAGTGCATTCCACGCACCAACCACTCTCTGAGTAAAAAACTTCCTCTAATATCCCCCTTGAACTTCCCACCTCTTACCTTAAAGCCATGTCCTCTTGTATTGAGCAGTGGTGCCCTAAACCTAAAGCATTCTGCAATCAGCAATGTTTTCAGTTCTAAAGGTTCTTGTATTTTGTTCATGATATCAGTCAAGCTCATTTTGGCTGGTTTGGTTGGAGCAACTAAACTTCAAAGCAAACTGTATGCTTTTCCACCAATTGCACTCAGCAAAACTGGCTCTTGTTTTTCATTGGCTATGCCATTTGCTTTAAAATCCTGCTCGGTATACATCATTCAGTTGTCTGTTGTACAATCAAATGCTTCTATAGTTCCTGCCAGCCATTTTTTTTTATTTTTAATTATTGCTCACTGTTTGTGAATCCATGGATTTTGTCCATTTTCTTCCTTCTTAACTCAAATGCCTCTGTAACCCTTCTAAAGAAGCATGTACTGTGCTTTTTTAAAACTCAAACAACTCTCTTTCCCCCATCTGAAGCAAAACCAAAACCTGCTGCACTTCAAAAAGTAGGTAGTCATCTCGGGTTCATATTAAGACCACCTCATTGCCACTGTTATGTTTTATATAACATAACAGGAGGGGAGGAGAAGATGGCAGCGCGACACAGCATGTGTGGCCGCTCCGAAATGATATCGTATTTGTAAGTAAGTACCATGCACAATCCTGATTTGATTGAGATAGCCATGAGAAGCACAGAGGAACATCTGGAGAAACTTCTGAAATGCCCGGTTTGCTGCCGCTGCTACTGTGCGATCGAGAGACTCCGGAGGGGAAGGCCCCAAATCCTCGGCTTTACCTATTGCCTGTTGCTGGGGCTGGGGTCGAAGCACTCGGCAGAGATGGTGCTCAGTGCTCGGTGTCGGAGGGCTGGTCGGAGGCTTGAAGTTTTCGGACAGACTCAAAAGTCGGCTGTGGTCGGGTGCTTCCAGGGTGCATTGGCAAGTTTGCGGCGCTGGAAGCTCATGGCAGGGAGAATTTTTCTTCCTTCTACCATCTACGTGAGATGATGGGACTTTCGAGAGACTTTGAGACTTTTTTTTTACTGTGCCCATGGTCTGTTCTTTATCAAATTATGGTATTGCTTTACATTGTTGTAACTATATGTTATAATTATGTGGTTTTTGTCAGTTTTTTCAGTCTTGGCTTGTCTTGTGTTTCTGTGATATCATTCTGGAGAAACATTGTATCATTTCTTAATGCATGCATTACTAAATGACAATAAAAGAGGACTGTGTTTTCTCATAATCTATAATCTATATAACCTATAACTCCAAAAACTAATCAAAAGTAAAACATGGGAGCCAGAGATATGGGTCTACTTCCTTTTACTATAGTGAGGCGCTCAAGTCTGACGTTGTGGCAGAGTGACATGTGCCATTTCTTGCATATAACCATAATGAATTATGTAAACAAACAAATAATGCTTATATATTTACAATATTACTCAAATATTACTGAAATATTAAATACACTACACCTAGTGTATCCAGTCTTTCCCGTCCCAGTAACCTCCCTGTGAAACTTACCTGCACTCTTTCCAGCTTAATAACATCCTTCCAAAGCTAGTTGACCAAAACTGCATACAGCACTGAAGGGTGGTCTCCCCAGTGCCTTTGTCAAGCATACTAAAGCAACACACACAAAATGCTGAAGGAACTCAGTAGGTTAGGCAGCAAATGTGGAGAAGAACGAACAGTCATGTCAAAAGCCTTCTTCACTGTCAAATGTGTTACCACTTTCAGGGAACTATATACTTGCAATATTTGCTTCCTATTGTAAGATAATGTAGAACTGGGGATCATTGTTTTTAAAGCAAGCAGTTGTCTATTTAAGTCAGATGTACAATGTTGAGGTTACAATTAGATCTTAATTTATAGCAAAGCAGGCCTGAGGGGCTATGTAGCTCTCAGCACTGTTCATCTGGCACTGACCAAGGATCTCCTGAAGTTCCACCATTGACAGCCTAGTGGAATTACAACGTGACAGTTTACCTTGACAGCTTTCATGCTAAATGTTACATAGGAATTATAATGGAGGAAAGTGAAACAGAAGACCTGCAAAGTTTTACGTTTAATGATCCAGAGATGACTTTGTTGTTAGAGTGTTTAATTGAACTCTGAGAAGGATAAATTTGAATGAATTTGAATTCTGATTTTAAAAAGGATTTATTATTATCCACTGGGTATGAAAAGGCAAAGAATGCCAATCTTGACTTAGGATGAGAGAGTCGTCGTTCATGTCGATTCTCCATATAAGGGTTGGAAGTCAAATCTACGGTGCCAGAAGATGCCAAGGAAGAAACTGATTATGTTTTTTCGAGGCCACTTGAGTTCAATGCAGAATCTCACTGACCTCTTGCGGTGTCGCTGGTCAATACCTAGGATTGAAGGTTAATGAGTGTTGTTTAATGTTGATCACATTCCAAACCAGTCAGGCTAATAACACGGGGTCTGAAAGAAACACACAGCATGGGAGCAGTGTTGGTTGGCAAGAGGAATGCGGAACGTGATCCGTGTGGGGGGAGAGAGAGAGCAGAGAGGGAGAGTGGGCGGCTTTCTATTCAATATTATAGAGAAGAAACAGACAGCTTCTGGTTTTAACTAACTTTGAGATGCACTTTCAGGTTGTTAGCCAATCAGAAACAAACAGAAGACAATATTGTTTACTGGCCATTAAAGGAAGTAGATATCTTGGCGATGGACTCGGATTATAGTGTCCTTCGGTAGCTGTATTGGAGATAGACCTCCATTTCCAAATGGCGGGGTTCTGCGCTGGGAACGTTAATGGCAGAACCAGCCTCCCCGTCCCCAAAAGGTTGATCTGATTTTTTTTCGGCGAAATCGCAAAGCAAGAGATCTGATTTGCCATTCATGAAGGAAAATCAGAGACTCGAATGCAGAAAACTTTCAACCAATCACATTCACCCAAGTTGTAAAAGTACAACGTATATCATAGACTAACGTCGTTCTGCTTGAATTAATTCTATTGCTTTTAAACGATGAGGGTTGGAAGATTTGGGGAGAGAGGCGTTCGGACAACCGAAACTCCAGGGATCCTTAACCACTCACCTCCTTTTTCTGTCAAAACACACGTCGGGGTTGAGCCTTCTTTAAACTATTGGCAAGAGAACCATTAGTCAATGCATTAAACAAACTAAACCTTCCATATGTTTCCAAAATGTGCTCTGTACCTATGTGCGACACCTCGCAATAAGGGGGTCAATGGACCTGCGAGAGAAAACGGCCCGCGGAATTCAGAATAACATCAGCAATTGACTAAGTAAAGGCGATTTCTAGCGGAGTTGCTACAGTCTGAGGTTTGGTGACCCAGCTGCCTTTTAGCACTGGATTCTGTTCACCGTCCAGCTGCTGAGAGCGGCTGGGTCTGAGCCAGCCGACCGCACCTGTCTGGATCTCATTCCTCACACTAAATTATCTAACGGCCCTTCCAGTCAGGGCACGGACGTGACGGGCCATGAAGAAAATTCTTTGTCTAACAACTTCTTGGACGAAGACACCGTGATCTGTCGCTAAAGTATTTGCGAGCACGCGGCCATCCGACTGAAGCGGGGGCTAATAACATTTTCAATTAAATAACTTCTAATGTCCAGCGGAACATGCTCCCCGGAGGCTTGGCGAGGAATTTGGCGCGGTGACAGTGCCGAACTTGACAAGCTGTGTGGAATAAGCTATGTAACTTGGCGTCAACAGGGCTCCAAAGACCATTCAAAAACAACCGGGGGTTCTTTAATGTGTGTGAAATACTGAAAGCTTTCGGTGAATGAAACAAGACGCCTTCCCTTTACCCACAAACAGATTCGCACGAAATAGTACTCCGTGGTTTCGAATCAATTAGTGCGATCGTGGGCAATTGTTTATTTTTCTTAGAGCGCGCACGCAGTATTTTTTTTCTGACGTAAACTTGTCCTGAACCCTTAAAGCATTTCTCAGAAGTTGTTTAACCATTTAAATCTGTTCCATTCCAAGCGGGTACAATTTAGAGCAGCAGTTTATTGGAAAACAGCAATGTGCTCAGGAAGTCACGGCATGAAACGATTAGAACGAGCTCTAATTTGATAAAACGAAGCATGAAATATCTGTCGTGCCCTGAATGCTGACGCAGCCTCCCAGTAACTGCCGAGGCAGCCGCGGGATGATGTCTTTGGACTGGCAGTGAAGATTAATTCTTGCTCGTGAAGAGCCAGACTTTTCAACAACCCCTAAACTCAAAACTTGCGAGTTCACTAAAATCCCTTAAAGAAGGCAACCTTCCGTGTTTGCCAGTTCGACTACTCTCGGACTCCAGCCTCAGACTAACACTGTTGATTCATATCTGGCCTCTCACTTCACCATCTATCCTGGGAGATGGTGAGACCAACTGCCAACAGTACGTATATTTCCAAGAATGTAAAAACAAGTATTATCCCCAGATCTTTGATGAATAAACAAAACAATTAGTCTGACGTTGTGAAAGAAATTAACTCCAATTATAAATGGTTAGTGCACTCGACATTGTAGGCTTTTCACAGGTTTACATTTATATTTTTCTTACAACATAGAAGACCATTTGATCTTCACTAATTCTCACTAGTTCCATTCCCTTATTCATTTTCCTCATAACTATTCTCTCTTACACGCCCATCAACCCCTCCCCTCCCTCACCCCCCCCCCCGCCCGCCCCCACCACCACCCTGCAGCGGTGGCATTTTACAGCTGTCAGTGGGAGACAGCGGCTGACCTGGGCTCTGGGAAACTCCACACGGACAGCACCTGAGGCCAGGATGGAAGCTGGATCACTGGAGTTATGTGGCAGCGGTATGTGCTTTGTGCCATGCACAGTTGCTACGACAACAAAACAATCCACCTTCCTGATCCTCCAGGTCTCTGCAACGCTCGCTCTCGCCCGACTGAACAAGGGTTTCACATCTTCCCCCCACTCTCCCAGAACTCCAGGTCCTTTCACTTCTTGCTTGTTTCTTGAGCTTGGGTTTTGCTTTCCTTCTTCTGGACTTCTTGCTCCATTCACCCTCCCTCTGCCCCTACTAGCCCAAGGACTTGCATTCCATCTTGTTTTCTCCCGTTAAGTGCCCCAAATCCTGTGGTTGCAACAGGCTTCACGAACCCTAGAACACAAATTAGCAATTCCCTCTCATTCTGTGGGCAACTTCCTGAACGTTCGCTGGTGGAAGTGACCTGACTGAGCGGAAGCAGGAGCAAGAAGGAACATGTTAATTAAGATGATACTTCAAAACACATCTCCTTAAATCTATACCCAATTTGCATTGTGTGTGGAGCTCCAAAGATCAATAGAGTGCAGTGAACGGTGGACAGATAGAGACCTGGTGTGTTGTCCTCCATCACATTTACCTACTCCAATAAAATTTCTTGAGAAGTCAGTTGCAGAGTGACGAATTCCTGTTTATTTCGCAGAGCTGGTGAAGAAGATCTACCTTATTCTTCACTCTATGGCAAAGATCTTTCGTTTATCATGCAATATAATTAGTTAATGCAATGGTGCAAATAGTTTGCCAAACTGTGCAGGTGATTTAGACTTTAATGAAAGACCAGCTGGTAGGGGATTGCCTATTTCCCTTTCACAGGCCCAGGGCCAGGAATGAGTAATTCCTGTAGACACCAGATGCTAACATGAAATTTCTGTTCATTTTTTACCCCATAGATAAACATTTGGCAATGAGCTGCAAAGGAGACGTGGATGCCGAGTCCCTCCTTGAGACCATTAGTTGTGCAAAAGTTTAAAAAGCTCATTGTAAATTTATTATCAAAGTACACAGACATCACCGTATACAACCCTGAGATTCATCTTCTTGTGGGCATTCACAGTAAGTGCAAGAAACATAATAGAATCAAAGAAAGGCCACACCAACAGGGTAGAAAACAACCAATGTGAAAAAAACAGCAAACTATGCAAATACAAAAAGAATAAAGAAATAAATAATAATAATAATAATAATAATAATAGCAGTTGAGAAATGAATGTTCTTGGCTATGCCCATACTTCAGCTTGAGTTGAGAAAAAATAAGTAAAAATAGTAACAAATAAACAAGCAATAAATATGGAGAACATGAGATGGAGGGTCCTTGAAAGTGAGTCCAGTTCAGTGGGAACATTTCAGTGATGGAATGTTTCAAAGGCCTGATGGTTGAGGGGCGATAACTGTTCCTGAACCTGGAACAGATCCTGAGGTTTCTGTGCCTTCTTCCTTATGGCAGTAGTGAGAAAACAGTATGTCCTGGGTGGTGGGAGCTCCTGATGACAGAGGCAGAGGGCTTTACCCATGATGGATTGGGCAGTATCCACAACTTGTTGTAGCACTTACTGTACAAGGGCATTGGTGTTTCCATACCAGGCTGTGATGCAGCCAGTCAATATACTCTCCACCCCACATCTATAGAAATTTCTCAATGTTTTAGAAGACACGCCAAATCTTCACAAACTTCTAAGAAAGTATAGGTGCTGCTGTGCCTTCTTAATGACACTTGTGTGCTGGTCCCAGGGCAGTCCTCTGCAATGGTAACACCAAAGAATTTAAAGATGCTGACTCTCTCTACCTCTGATCCCCTGATGAGGACAGGCTCATGGAACCTCCACTTTCTTCTTCCTCAAGTCAATGATCATCATCTTTGTCTTGCTAATGAGATGCTGTTGTTGTGGCACCACTCAGACAGATTTTCAATCTCCCTCTTATATACTGATTTGTCACCACCATTCATTCAAATTCATTCAGCCAACAACAATGGGGTTGTCACAGACTTAAATATGAACTTGGAGCTGTGCTAAGCCTTACAGTCATAAGTGTAAAGCAAGTAGAGCATGGGCTCAGCATACTGACTTGTGATGCACTTGTGCTGATGGATATTGACTGGGACCTCCAAGTGAGGGAATCAAGGATCCAGTTGCACAAGGAGGTATTAAGGCCAAAATCCCGAAGCTTATTGATTAGTCTTGAGGAGACGATGGCATTGAATGCCAAGCTGTAGCCAATGAGGAGCATCCTGATGTATGCATCTTCACTGTCCAGATGTTGCAGGATTGAGTGAAGAGTCAATGAAATGGCATCTGCTGTTGACCTGTTGTGACGGTAGGTAAATTGGAGTGGATCCAAGTCAGGAGTTGATATGATTCATCACCAGCCTCCCACTGCACTTCATCACTGGATGATAGTCATTGAGGCAGGTTACCGTGCTCTTCTTAGGCACCGATATAACTGAATCCTTCTTGAAGAATGTGGGTGCCTCAAACTGCCAAACTGAGAGATTAAGGATATTGGTGAACACTTCAGCTGGTTGATCAGCACAGGTCTTTCGCCCTCAGTCAGGTACTCCATCTGGGCTGCATGCTTGCTGTGGGTTCGCCTTCCTGAAGGATGCTCTCACATCACTCTCAGAGACCGAAATCACTGGATCATTGTGAGCTGTGGGAATCCATTAAGGTGTCTCCATGCTTGGGTGATCAAACCAAGCATAAAAGATATTAAGCTCATCTGGGTGTGAAGTCTTATTGTCACCTAAGGTGCTTGGCTTCATTTTGTAGACGGTGATGGCATTCAAGTCTTGCCACAGCTGTTGAGCATCCTTCAGTGGCTCAAGTTTGGTCTGGAATTCCCTCTTTGCAAGTGAGATGGCTTTCTGGAAACTGTACCTGGACCTCTTGTATTTATCTTGGTCACCACACCTGATTGTCTCTGACCTGGCCCTCATCAGATTGTGGATCTCATGGTTCATCCAGTGCTTCTGGTTGTGGAAAACTCTGAATGATTTTGTGGGGATACACTCATCCATGACTGTTTTTATAAAGTCCGTGGTGTATTCATTCAGATCCTCTGATGAGTCCTTGAATGCGGCCCAGTCTGCCAATTTGAAGCAATCCCATAGCTGATCCACAGCTTCCTGCAACCACCTCTTTGTTGTCTTTATCGCTGGAGCATTGCTCTGTATCCTCTGACTCTATGCAGGTAGGAGGAGGACTGCTAAGTGATCAGAGTTGGCTAGGCATGGAATGGTAGACATTCCTAATTACAGTGTAACAGTGGTCTGGTGTGTTGGGACCTGATGCTAATGGTGAAATGTTGATGATAATTGGGCAGAGTTTTTTTCAAACAAACCTGATCAAAGTCCCCGATAATGATTTGAAAGGTGTCTTCTTTGCTAATTGCAGCATTCAATACATTGAGTGTTTTTTTTTAATAAATGCTTTTAGCAGTATGTAAACCGCTGTCAGGATTACGGAGGAGAACTCTCTTGGTAAGTAGAATAGACAGCACTTAATCATCAGATGTTACATGTCAGAAGAACAAGAGTGCAACAAGATAGCTGTATCCAAGCACCACAAAGAGTTTATCATGAAACTCAAACCCCAACTTTTGTCTTTTCTGAATCAACAGTCTGGTCCATTTGGTGTATCGAGAAACCTTCAGGCCTTACTGATGTATCCAGCATGTCTGGAGTGAGCCATGTCTCCATGAAATAAAATGCAGCAATTCTTCATTTCCCTCGGATACAGCAATCTTGCCCTTAGGATTTCAATCTTGTTCTCCAGCATCTGCACATTTGCTAACAAGATGGAGTAGAGGGAGTTTATCCCTCTATATTTCAGCCTGACTTGAAGTCCTCCCCTCCTCCCTCTCTTCCAGCCATGGTGTTCCAGCCATCTGCCACCTCTGCATGCTTGAGTGTTAAGTCCACCAAGTCTTTCATAAGATCATGAAATCGCTAGTTCATTAAGACAATTCAAAATTACTTTGCTTACAGGCTGCAAAATGCAGTGAGGGTAATTTGGAGGAGGTGTATTTAGAAGTTTTGTAAGTAGCCCACAACACATTGCTGTGATTCACCAGCATCATTTTTCCACCACACAACCCCCTGCGATGAAAAGTCGAATACTCAAGCACCAGTTCACAGCATGAAGAATGCTTGTTGTCTCTCATATTGCTGATATGTTAGAAAAGAAAACCTTTTCCTTATGAAACAGAACAGGAGAGATGAGATTTTTAATAACCTACATTAAAACTTGTCTAACATAGAGGTTGTCTAGGAAAGTTACACGGAAATTATATTTAAGCTGGAGAACTTAAAGCAAAAAAAAGTCTGAATTCCAATGGACAAAAGATAGGATTCATCTTCAGCCAGGCAGTGAAAGGAATATTGGGATCACTTAATATACTTTGGCTTGGTTGGTAGATCTGAGATAGCACTGCAAAGAAAGCCAGTAATGTTACTCAGTTAAACATGATGGACACAGAACTGGACCAAGGCACAGCATAACATTTGCAGTAAGGTCAGGCTGTATAATCATGAACCATGCCAGAGAAAATAATTCCCAAGGCACCATCCCACCACTACTATTCAACATCTGAAGTGAATTATCACCAAGTTCTACATTTTATTCTAAGCATGAAACACTTGTAGAAGAAAATATCACCTGCTAGCTATTTGATTTTAGTTGTAAAAATACACCCTGCCCAGATTTTTCACCTGCCCTCAGCAGTGTCTGAGATCTATGGCAATTGGAAAGTATGGCTGAAGGCAATTACTGACACCATCTACAAAGATCACAGCAATTTCTTGGTTTTGCCACTCTCCAAGTACTTCCCAAACTTGTAATATCTACTACTAATGAAAGCAGCTATATTTTGGAGTTTGATGAGATTTGGTTTGTCATTAATATTAAATTTAAGGTGGAGGCTTATATGGGAGGCAGGGTTTGACGGTCGGCACAACATTGTGGGCTGAAGGGCCTGTACTGTGCTGTACTATTCTATGTTCTATGCAAATGTACTTGCAAAATTCTACCGTGGTGAGGATTCTAACTGACTGCGTCACCGTCTGGTATAGGAGTGCAGGGGGGTGGGGGCACTGCACAGGATTAAAATAAGCTGCAGAAGGTTATGATCTCAGTCAGCTCCATCATGGGCATCCAGGACATCTTCAAGGAGCGATGCCTCAAAAAGATGGCATCCACCATTAAGGACCCCCATCACCCAGGACATACCCCCTTTTCATTGTTATCATCAGGAAGGAGGTACAGAAGGCACACACTCAACAATTCAGGAACAGCTCCTTCCCCTCTGCCATCAGATTTCTGAATGGACATTAAACCCATGAAATCTGCCTCACTACCTGTTAAAATCTTTTTAACTATTTATTTAATTTAACTTTTTAAATATTTAAATATATATATACTTCTTACCATAATTTACAGTTTTATTATTATGTAGTTCAAAGTACTGATACCACATAACAACAAATTTCACGACACCTGCTGGTAACATTAAACTTGACTCTGATAAGAAAGACACGGGCAAAAGGCACATGTGAACATCAGCATTTAGAAATATTTCACTATTCCTTAATGGTCACCACTGATAAATCCTGGAACCATCACCCCATCAATACTGTGGGAAAATATGAGGGCAACACTTGAAATGGGCATCTCACCTCCATCTTTTCAAAGAGCCGGGGATGGGTGATAAACGTTGAGCTTCTCAGATCCAATCAAAAATAAAGATTAAAAAAATCAAAAAATACCCTGACTCTGACTTTCATTAGAGTTCTTACAAATCTCCCAGGCTCCAGTGTCCTCCATAAATCTTGAGTGTGATACAATCCCAGTGAAATTAGATATTTCAACTCTGCTGGCTCAGTAACATTCTTCTTGGAAGGAAATCTCCATCCTTACCCAATCTGACTTACTTGTGACTCCAGGTCCACTGTGGTGTTTTTGACTCTGAACAGTCCTCTCAAATGGCCTATCAAGTTGGACCACATCCACTATAAGACCATAAAGCATAGGAGCAGAATTAGTCTATTCAGCCCATCGAGTCTTCTCTACCATGATATATTATCCCTCTCAACCCTATTCTCCTGCCTTCTCCTTGTAACCTTTGACACCCTTACTAATTGAGAACTTATCATGCTCCACTTTAAATAGAACCAATGACTCCACAGCCATCTGTGGCAATGAATTCTATAGATTCACCACCCTCTGGCTAAAGAAATTCCTCCTCATCTCAGTTCCAAAGAGACATCCCAAACTATTCTGATGCTGTGCCCCTTGGTCCTAGACTCCCCATGATAAGAAATATCCTCCCCACATCCACTCTGCCAGGCCTTTCATTGTTCACTATGGGCGACACAGTGGCGTAGTGGTTAGTACAACACTTCACAGTGCCATCAACCTGGGTTCAATTCCTACTGCCGTCTGTACCGTGCTTGTAGGTTCACCCTGTGACTGCGTGGGTTTCCTCCGGCTGCTCCGGTTTCCTCCCAGAATCCAAAGGTGTACCGGTTGGTAGGTTGATTAGTCATTGTAAACTGGCTGGTGATTAGGCTTGGGTTCAGTCGGGGGTTGCCAGGTGGCTCAGCTCAAAGGGCCAGTAGGGCCTGTTCTGTGATGCATGGGTTAAAAATAAAATTATTCCATCACTCATTCCAACATTCATTATGCTGGAACAGAAAAAAATATAAATTGGGATATACCACCCAGCATCAAAATAGATAGCAGATTTGAGCACTCGCAGCCCTGTTGACTTTTCACAAGCATCTGAGATTGATTGTCTAGATTCAGGGAGCTCACCCATGGACTAGGCATAACATACTGTAGTTCACCTTAAGGCATCATTGTTCTTGGCATATACTGTCTTAAAGACAGGACAGGCCAACCAGATGTGACAATGGAATTAGGGGGGAACCCTCAATATTGATTCTAGACTCCATGAAATCTTGTAGCCTCATTTCTAACAATGGAAGTAAACATCATCCTGATTAATATTTTTCCATGCCGAAGAATCAGAAGCATCATCGTTAGCAGAATGCTTTACAGTTCTAGCAACCCATATTGAAAGCTTGGAGGAAACGCTCTAAGTAACAAGACCACAGAGTATACCTTGCATGAGGGATTTCATGCACCATTCGTAGCACTGTCATTGACCAAGCTGACTGAGTCCTGAAGAACAAAGCTACCGGACTGGATCTACAACAGGCAATTAGTGAAACAACACAAGAATTCTCTCGAGTCAACAATGACATTCACGAGGACCAATTTGCTGTGTCTCTTGTCACAGCCATGGTCAAATATGCGCCCCCACCATTGAGCACATCTACATGAAACATTGTCGCAGGAAAACAGCATCCATCATCAATGACCTCCACGACCCAGGTCACGCTCCCTTCTCACTGCTGCCATCAGGAAGAAGATACAGAAGCCTTAGGACCCACACCATCAGGTTCAGGAACAATTACCCCTCAACCATCAGGCTTTTGAACCAAAGGGGACAACTTCACTCAGCTTTACTTGCCCCGGCATTGAAATGTTCCCACAACCTATGGACTCACTTTCAAGAACTCTTCATCTCAAGTTCTCTATATTTATTGCTTACTTATTTATTATTATTATTATTTCTTGCTTATACATTTGCACAATTTGGTGTCTTTTGTGCATTGGTTTTGCACCCAAGTTGGTGCTGTCTTTCATTGATTCTATTCTGGTTTTTATTTTATTATGGATTTATTGAGTCTACCCTCAGGGTTGTATATGGTGACATATACTTTGAACTTTAAGGGTTGAATACCTGAGATGCAGCGATCCATTCTACCCCTGATAATCGAGGCATCTTTTGATGGAGTGCAGCATTAAGAAGCCCCAGTAAAACAGTAGTGCGTAGGATCAAGCGGAAAACATTTGAGTAATTGGAGTCATGTCCCACACAAATTGAATAGCTGTGGTTGTTGGAGGTCAACTATCTCAGCCCAGGACATAACTACAGGAGTGCCTTAGCTCACTGATTTAGGCCCAACCATCACCCATGTTACATCAGTCATTGTCTAGCCATCATTCAAATCCATTCACAGCTCCTCAGCAAAATAAAGTAACCCATGCCTACATTCAGTGAGACATAGGCATTCAGACATGAAGAGGCAAGTAATACAGTTATAGGGTTAGGTGTTCCGCATGAACAACAAGATAGAGCATTCATCTACAGTATATCCCATTGGTATTCAATGCCGTTGGCTTTGCCCAACACCCCCATCACCAATATCCTGGCGATCACCACTGAACATTACATAAGTAGTCAAATCCCCAATTATCAACATCCCAGGGATCAGCTTGAACAGCCAGATACATACCGTGGCTACCAGAAGAGGCCAGAGATACCCTGAGAAAGGTGACTTCCGTTCTGGCACCCCAGAGCCTTTTCTCCACCTATAAAGCACAGGCCTGGTGTGTGATGGAAAACTCATCCATTGCACAAATGAGTGCAGCAAGATACTGTACTCAGTATCTTTCAGGACAAAGCAGCCCCACATTGAATGGGACACTATTGACAACCTTAAACATGCATTCTCTGTGCCACCAACATACAGTGCCTGCAGTGAGCATACAGTCAACAATATGAACTTCATTGCTGTACTGGACTACTGCGTTGGCATCTTCAAAGCTAACAGACTCTGATACCATGAAGGAGAAGAGCATGACCACCTCCAAGACACACACCATCCTGTGAACTAGTTTGCAGTTCATTTTTTGTAACTGGGTTTATATCAGGGAACTCCCTCCACTGTTTGAGCACCTTCACCAGGAGGACTGTGTCACTCCAGGAAGATGGCTTTCTGTCGTAGCCTCAAGGGCAGCTAGAACGAGCAGTAAATACTGAAATCCTGAAAAACGAGGAAATAGCAAAAGCATTACTGCTAGTTTCATGCTGATTATGCAACCAGACTGACAAATGGTCGACTTGTAGGAGAAAGAAATTTGGTACAGGCAATGTCCTCAGATGGGTGGTATGCTAGAGGTGTAGTCAGATATCTGTGGTTGGCTTTGAGCAGTTCACCAAGTGTTGCAGTAACTTAACGGAGCAGAGCTTTGTCCGTCCACGTTTGCACACGTAACGGTATTGGAACAGTTCTGGTGCAGAAACACACAGATTAAATAAAATGGCAGAACAGAGACAAATGCAGGTGACTGTAGGGAAATATGAGGTCACCGGCACTGGATTCAGGAAAAGCAAGTTGAAATATTTTCCAACTACTGAGAGACTAGAAGCTACAGTGAAGCTGGATGTCCAGAACACCATCTACAAAAAAAGTAAATGGACTGTCTGCATTAATTGAACAGCACTGGAGTAAAATGCACACAGTTTTTGTCTGATCTCACCTGAAGTTCTGGTTTAGCTGTGGGTACTGATCCTTACAGGGAATGCACTAGTTGTGAACAGGTTACTCTTGGACTCACTCAAATCACATTGACGTTTAAAGAGTTAAATTACAGGAGCATAAGCTGGCATCATTCCAGTGAACAGGATATGGATTGCTGGGTCAGTGAAATTATCAAGACTGAAAATGCCATGTTTTTCTTGGATCAAGTCATCAAAGGACATGGATTGAAAGCTCTAGATCCGACTGGAGTCAGCTTTCCTGGAGGCAGATCGAGTGGGGTGTTTGCTGTGGTCCCCCTCATTCTACTTGTGAGTCCTGTTGGCTTTGCTGGAGTCAGTCCTTCCTTGGTACTGCTAGGGTCTATCTTACCCTAGACTTCGTTAGCATCGGTCAGGGTCTCGGTCTTACTTTGGTCTATTCTGCTTTAGATATGGCTGCTGCCTTCCCAGGTTTCACCCTTCCTTCAGTCTCTCCTGTTCTGGCTTTGTTGGAGCCTCGTTCTACTCTCATACATGTTGGGGTTTCCTCTGTCAGCATACCTCAATCCATTTTGTCCCCCTTGGTTACAGTTTCTTTTCACCTACACCCATGACACTTCTCACGCTTGAAATCACTTCAATCACTTTAAGTTCTCTGGCCCTGATCGCCTCATCTTCAAATTACAAGTCCAGCCCTAATAAACTTCTATTTCCTCATCAGGAAGGCCTCTCCTCTTCTTTCTGGACAACAGACCTAACCAGTTACCTTCCAATAGTACCTTCCTCCATCTGGAAGAATTAGTTCCCACTCCAACAATTTCTCTTTTGGCTTTTCCCACTTTTTCCAAACTTAAGATATAGCCAGAGGCCCCTGCATGGGTTCCAGCTATGCCAGCTTTTTGTTGGCTACATGGAACAACTCTTTTTTCAAATCTGCACTGGTAATGCTCCCAACTCTTTCTATGCCTCATTGATAACTGCATTGGTGGTACTTAGTGTACTGATGCTGAGCTCATCAATTTCATCGACTTTGCCTCCAACTTCCACCCTGCCCTCAAATTTTCCTGATCCATCTCTGATATCTCCCTCCCTTTTCTCAGTCTCTCTGTCTCCATTTCTGGAGCTATCTACTGACATCTTTTATAGTTAAAAGTTCAGGAGTTGTACATTGAACTTTGAACTTTTGAAGTTTTAAACCTACTGGCTTTTACAACTATCCTGACTATTCCTCTGCCCACCTTGTCACTTGTAAAAATGCTCAGTTCTTTTCTCAGTTCTTCTCATCTCCACCATAACTGTTCTCAGGATGAGATCTTCCATTCTAGAACATCTGAGATGTCCTCCTTCTTGAAAGAACAGGGTTTCCCTTCCTATACTGTTGATGTTGCCCTCACCTGCATCTCCTTCATTTCCTGCGCGATTACCCTCTTTCCATCTTCCTGCTGCCATAACAGGGATAGAGTTCTCCTTGTCCTTACCTACCAGTCCGTGCATCTCTGTATCCAACACATCGGTCTCTGTAACTTCAGAATCAAATTTATTATCATTGACATATTTTTTGAGATCTGTTGTCTTGCGGCAGCAGTACATTGCAATACATAATATATACTTAATTATAATAATATATACTATAAATTATAATAAGAAATATATTAAAAAATTAAATAATTAGTGCAAAAAGAGAGCAAGAAGTAACAAGGTAGAGGGGAAGAAGCTGTTCCTAAAACATTGAGTGTGTGTCTTCAGGCTCCTGTACCTCCACTCTGATGGTAGTAGTGAGAGATGGTGGAGGTCCTTAATGATGGATCAACTTTTGAAGATGTCCTCAATGGTGCGGGGGCGGGGAGGCGCGGTTTGTTGCTAGTAGCCATGATGGATTTGCCTGAGTTTTCAACTTTCTGCATTTTTTTCTGACCCAGTGCAGTGGCCCCTCCATCCAGACGGTGAGACAACCAGTTAGAATGCTCTCCACGGTACATCTGTAGAAATTTGTGAGTGTCTTTGGTTACGTACCATCCTCCGCAAGCTCCGAATGAAACGTAGCCACTGGCATGCCCTCTTGGTAATTGCATCAATATGCCTAGCCCAGGGTAAATCTTCAGAAATCTGACACTTAGGAACTTGAAAGTCTTCACCTTTTCCACTGCTGACCCTTTGATCAGGTCAGGTGTGTGTTCCTTTGACTTCCTCTTCCTGAAGTCCACAATCACTTCCTTGGCCTTACTGATGTTGAATGCAAGGTTGTTGTTGCAGCACCGGTCAACCAGCCAAGCTATCTCACTCCTGTACACTTCTTCATCAGCATCTGAAATTCTGCCAACATGCATCACATGCAAATTTATAGGTGGTGTTTGAGCTGTGCCTGGCTACACAGCTGAGGGTGTAGAAAGAGTAGAGCAATTGGCTAAGCATGCACCCTTGAACGATTGCCATTGAGGTGGTGATGTTATTTCTGATCCTCACTGATTGTGGTCTCCTGATGAGGAAGTCCAGAATCCAGTTGCAGAGGGAAGTTC
Organism: Mobula birostris; assembly: GCF_030028105.1. Taxonomy (NCBI): domain Eukaryota; kingdom Metazoa; phylum Chordata; class Chondrichthyes; order Myliobatiformes; family Myliobatidae; genus Mobula; species Mobula birostris. Next base: position 15,474,962 of record NC_092387.1, on the reverse strand, counting down.
TTTATCAAATTACGGTATTGCTTTGCACTGTTATAACTATATGTTATAATTATGTGGTTTTTGTCAGTTTTTCAGTCGGTTTGTCATGTGTTTCTGTGATATCATTCTGGAGAAACATTGTATCATTTCTTAATGCATGCATTACTAAATGACAATAATCTAAAAAGTACAAGAGGCCCAGGTTTGGAAGCTTATTGATTAGTACTGAGGGGATGATGGTATTGGACATTGAGCTGTAATGAACCAGCAGAGGCCTGACTTAGGGATTGCTGTTGTCCAGGTGGTTCAAGACTGAAAGCAGAGCTAGTGATATTGCATCCACTGTGGACCTAGTGTGGCATTAGACAAATTGCAGTGGTTATAAGTGTGATGGATATTCACTGTCCAGGGCCTTTTATTCAAAGCTCACCTTTCAAACACAGCAACTGTGAGCTTCTAGAGTTCAAATTATTGTTTTTGAGTAAGTTAAACTTCCAACCAATATTCTTTGTCTAGCTTCCTGACTTCACGACTGATTTCTCAAGAGATGCAGTGTAAGACGATGAGGTAAGACAATGTTAACTGGCTTCTATCAAACCATACAACACTGGCTTTAGTTCAAGGAAGCTTGCAGACCAGTTTGGTACTATCATTTAGCACATTAAGTAGCTGATCAAGTTGCTGATTTATTCGTAACTGGAGGGTTTGTGTATTCAGTGAGTCAGCTTCATAGCATTAATTGTCTTGGAATTGTAACTGGAGCACTGCTCCCAGAAGTTTTTAGACCAACTGTGTGAAAAGGTATTTGAAGAAATTATCACATCCTTGTGAAGTCACTCAAGTGGCAAAAAGATTATATAAATGTAAGACTGCAGTCAGGCTTGTTAGGAATGGTCCAGGAACATCAAGAAGAATGACAGAAAGATGGGTTGCGCTAGAATCTATTCCTCTGCCTTTGACTCTTGTGACAGTTGATTGATTTATTGCAGCTTGTTGGTATGTCTTTTTGCCTTATAGGAACTGTACCTGTGTTTTTGAAATCATTTGTGCTTTAGAAATCATTTGTAATTTAGAAATTAGAAATCCTCTGAGTTTAAAATAAGTTTTAAGAATTTTATTTAAATTTAAAAGTGTATTACTAAAAATAAATGAACTATGTTTAAACTACTTTGTTAGCTGGAAGTATATCCTCCTTAGTAGGTGGGTGGCAGTTTAGTTAACGGGTATTGGCAGCTAAACTCATCATGGAGGAGAAACAGGGAAGTGAGCTATTTTTTGAAGAGTAGATGGTTATAGTGCCAGCAGTTATCGATATCAGATAGGGCTTAACATCTTTGTTTGGGTTTAGAACATCACGACTAGGAAACCCAACACTATCACACAGGTCCTTGCTATGCAGGAGTCAATACTAGCCATGATCTACTTCACAAAGCACTTCATCACGGTAGATGTGAGTGTAATTAGGTGATAGTTGTCATCCACCATCGTCAATGGGATGCTGCCACTAAACACATCATTCCCTCTCACTTTCTGCTGGGATCGCCCTCTACATGACTCCCTTATCCACTGATCCCCACCCCCCCCGGCACTTACACCTGCAAGTGAGACAAGCGCTACACCTGCCCCCTACACCTCCTTCCTCACCACTATTCAGAGTCCCAAACAGTCCTTCCAGGTGAGGCTACACTTCACCTGTGAGCCTGTCAGAGCCACCTAGTGCATCCAGTGATCCCAGTGTAACCTCCTCTACATCAGTGAGACCCGATGCAGATTGGGGGCCCGCATTATCTGGCACCTTTGCTCCATCCTCCACAAAAGGCGAGATTTCCTGGTGGTCAATGCTCCCTCTAAGGAGTGCGCATGTGCACACACTCACAATTTTTTGCTAGTAGTTCACAAAGAAATTTAAACTCTGTACGAAAGGTTGTCACCCTCTACTTCATTGGCAATTTAAGTATATTTCACGATCATACACAATCACATTTCCTTTTCAAGTTTCTGATGCAGACAGTGTTGACAACATGGAGTTTGTGTTGATATGTCTGCAGGTTTTAGAACTGGCTTATTTATTGAATAAATTATTCAGTGTGAACACGTTATTGTCACTGGGCGGAAAAATTGCACAGCACAAGATTTTTGCACACTGATCATTACAAATTAGAGGGACCATTACTGCTGGCCGCACATTTCAATTTGACTTCCCATTTCCATTCCAACATGTCAGTCCATGGCCTCCTCTACTGTCATGATGAAGCCACTCTCAGGTTCAAAGTTCAAAGTAAATTTATTATTAAAGTACATATATGTTACCATATACAACCCTGAGATTAATTTTTCTTGTGGACATTCACAATAGATAGAAAGAAATTCAAATTCCATTTGGGTAGCCTCCAACCTGATGGCATGAACATTGATTCTCTAACTTCTGTTAATTTCCACCCCCCCCCCTTTTTCTCTTTTTTTCCATTCCTCATTCTAATTCCTCCCTCACTTCCCCTCACTTGCTCATCACCTTCCTCTGGTTACTCCCTTCCCTTTTTTTCATTGAATACTGTCCTCTCCTATCAGAGTTCTTTTTCTTCAACCCTTTAGCTCATCTACCTATCTCCTCCCAGCTTCTTAGTGTATGCCCTCTCCTCTGCTCATGACTGGCTAAGAAACCTGCCCCCTACCTGCTTTCACCTATCACCTACTAGCTTGTTCTCTTTCCCCTCCCCCTGCCGTGATCTTATTCTGGCTTCTTCCCCCTTGCTTTTCAGTCCCGATGAAGGGTCCCCACCTGAAATGTCAACTGTTAATTTCCCACCATAGATGCTGTCAGACCTGCTGAGTTCCTCCAGCATTTTGTGTGCGTTGCTCTGGATTTCCAGCATCTGCAGAATCTCTTGTGTCTCTTAGCCAGTCATGCTTTGTATTTTGTTCTTTTCCCATTGTCTCTGCTGAGTTCTGTTCTGCTTTCACCTATACTAAGGTGCCATTGACTCTGGGTTTTATTGGGTCCTGTCCTCTGGGTTTTGTTGTGTCTTACTGGAATAAGGACTTCTCTGCCTCTTGTTGTGATCTATTCTGCTCTTAGCGTTGGTGGGACTTGTTCTTCTCTCTGCCTCGCCCTCATCATACCTGGTTACATCTCCCTCTGATCCTTGCTGGAGTGTGTCTTATTCTTTGGGGTTCTGGGGTGCATGCCTGAATCTGCCATGTTCTCAGTATAGTTTGGTTCTCTGCTTGCAGTAGTGAGCTCTTCTATTGGTTTTGGTCATAGATCCACTCCGAGCTTTGCTGGGGTCCCTTCTGGAAGTTTCTGACATCTACTGGTTTTTATCCTGGCCCTGGCCTTGTCTGTATTTTATTGTTAGGGTCTCTCCTCCCTTAGGTCTTGTTGAGATTTATCTGCTTTGGGACCTTGCTGGAGTCAGTCCTGCTTCGGGTCTGTCCTCTGTAAGTCTTGTTGGGATCTGCCCTGCGCTGGGATCAAATGATCACTCCTGGTCTGTGTCTCTCCCACTTGGTGCCAGGTGAGGACCAATGGAGAGTAGAGCACAACAAGACCAGAGCAAGACATCTCAGTGATGAACTGCCTCCAGCCAGCACCAAAACACGGCTGACCATGGCTGTCCTTGTGTGGGTGTTTCCTGCTCTGGTTCTGCGCTCTCTCTTGGGCCTTCTTGGAATGAATCAGTCAGTCTCGTTATGTTCCTCATTAGAGGCAATCCTACTCTGGTCTTGCTAAAGTGAGGCTTCTCCAGGACCTGCTGGACCCACTCCCACTCTAGACTTTGTTACATCTACTCTTCCTATGTACTTGATTAGAGTGAGTTATTTTCTTTGGTCTTCCTGAGCTCTGATGAACATTGAGGCCACTGTACCAGAACAATGGGGCTACTGTACCCGTGATCTTTCTGTCTTGGGCCTTGCTGAGCTCCAATGTCCACTGGGGCTGCTGTACCTGTGATCTTTTCTGTTTTGGGCCTTGCTGATCTCTGATGTCCACTGGGTCTACTGTACCCGTGATCTTTCTGTCTTGGGCCTTGCTGAGCTCCAATGTCCACTGGGGCTGCTGTACCTGTGATCTTTCTGTTTTGAGCCTTGCTGGATGTCAACTGCTTTGTCTCTTCCTTTGCATGAATTATCCGGTTGTGCAGGGATCCTGCGATTCAGGGTGTGTGGTGAAAGGGGCCTCCCTTTTGTGACTGCTGATCTCCAGTCCAGGACAGAGAATATCAGGAGGTGGAGGAAATTACAATGTCAATAAGTTATAGAAAGAGTTTAAAAGAAAAATATACATAGAAGATAAAATTATAAAAAGAGTTTTGGAGAAACAGACACAGTTAAGTGAGAATACCACTAACTTTCTCAATGAAGGTTGCCGCTGGAGCTGTTTGTTACCAGGAGTTATACTCCTCCAGTTCTGGCCAGTTGGATATCTCTGACCATTAGAGGGAGGATATTTTTGGAGCTGATTTGGCCATAATGTCCAAAATTCCCTCCTTTAATGTCCCTGCCTTTCTATTTTGATCCTATGAGCTAATTTGCCCAAATATCTTCCTATGTGGCTTGAAGTCAAATTTTGTTTGAGAATGCTCCGGCAAAACATCACAACATGATTTATTATTTTAAAGTAATTCAATAGGTGCAAGTTACTTTGCCATTTAGGGAAATCAACATATTTAAATATGCTTGTGATGATTAAAGTAAAACATTCAGAAGCAAATCTTCCAATAGTTAATAATAAATAAAGTGTGTGCAATGATGATGTATCATGTAAGTTCCTCTTGATGTCTTCTATGTGCAACATTAGCTGTAAGTTGTGAAATTTTTTGCAGGCCTGATTTTGGCGGAATTATGGTTTCCCATATCTTTGGGGAGGGCGCCCCCTGTTGTTGCAGTAAGGAAGTGCAGCAACCCCACCCAGAGGTCACAATATCACAGCTTGAAATTGGTACAAATTAAAGGGCGAGAACTGCAAATACAAATTTGCAAAGTATTAATAACAGAAGTAGCTTAATGCCCGACTGTTTATTGGGATAAATGAACTGAAGCAATTTCCCCCCATTACTTCCTTTAAAAGGCAAGTGATTATCATCAACATAACCCTTCACATACCTAGCACAATTCTAATTTCTGAAGTGAAATTTTAATTTATTTAATTCTAGTAACCTTGTTATAATTATAATTTAATCATGTTTTGAGCTGATTCTCAGGAAAACTGCTGCTGCCAATGAAATTCCTGAATTGTTAATGGTTCAGCGTTTTCTCACTATTTGGTTGACAGAAGTAATAGATTTCAAAGGGAACTGCTTCCCTGTGATATACTAATTCCGTCTGCCTGCTGAACTGCAGCAGGGAAGACTGAAGATGAAAGAGCTCCAGCTGACAGAAACTGACGACAAAGTCTGCTGCTGCCAGTACGGCTGATGACAGACGCTTTGCCGTCCTATTGACAGGTGCACTTTTCGCATTTTAGTGTAATCTGCTGTAGACTTTGTAAAGAAGTTCATTAAGTAAGAGAAAAAAAAGTGAGAGTGGAGCACTTCATGAATGTCAACAGGGGCCAAATGGATATCACTCTGACTTGGAGCCAGCAGCCTTGGTCTTCGATCTGTCCAGAGACCTAAGCACAGGCAGCAGGCTACCCTTCCTGTTCAATGCAACAGACCACGTCAAAAACACCGCAAAACTTGCAGATGACATTCCCGGCTATGGTGATCTCCAACATTCCAACAATTATTGTTTCATTGTTCTTTATTGCAGCTCTCTGCGTACAAATTGGCTAATCCCAGCAGTACCTTCATTAAAAAAATACTTAATTGGTTATTATAAACTCCGGCGATTCTACAAATGCTGGTAATCCAGATTTACACACAGCCCTGATGAAGGGTTTTGACCTGAAGTGTCGACTCTTTATTCCTTTGTGTGTGTAATTGGTTAGTAAGCACTCTAGAGCATCCTATAGGGTCTTCTGAAAAACAAATGTCTTCCAAATTAAATAACACACACAAAATGCTGGAGGAACTCAGCAAGCCAGGCAGCATCTATGGAAAAGAGTACAGTTGGCATTTCAGGCTGAGACCCTTCAGCAGGTTTGTGTGTGTTACTCTGGATTAACTGTGTTCCCGTGTGTGTTACTCAGAGCAGGTCCTGCAGAAGGGTCTTGGCCTGAAACGTTGACTGTACTGTTTTCCACGGATGCTGCCCGGCCTGCTGAGTTCCTCCAGCCCTTTGTGTGTGTTGCTCGGATTTCCAGCATCTGCAGATCTTCTCTTGTTTGTCTTCTTTCCTACATCATAGTAATTTTCCCTAGTTTTGAGCTAATTGGGCAAAACAACTGGAGGATAAACAGTTTTGCTTAGTGTTTTGTATGTAGATTTCAAAAGGAAATTGTCTCACATAATCAGTGTGTGGTAAAGTTAAAAGCCATGAGAATAAAAGGTCAGAGGTAACCAGTTTGCAATACTGAAAATGGAGGTGAATATGCATCAGTACAACTCCCCTGGCATCTGTGTTGTGCTTTTTCAGGTACTTCAATGGCCAAGGGTTTGAGGATGTAATTCCTGAAAACGTTGTAAGCAGTAAGAAGCGTAGCACATAACCAACGTAAAGAGAATATAGATAATGGGCAGCTGTATGGCAGATACAGTTTGGTGAAGTGCGAAATTAGCCGATCTTATTCAAACTACTGTACCAAACCCACCCCTCATATAAATCAAAATGGTACCATGTTAACACAAACACAAGATCAGAGGATCAGGGAATGGGTAAATAAATAGAGTAATATGAAAAAGTCTTGTGTACATATATATACCTAGGGTGCCTAAGACTTTTTGCACAGTACTGTAGTAATTTTGAGTTTTGTGCTGTACTGCTGCCAGAAAAAAAAATCACAGCATATGTGAGTGATGACAAATCTGATTCTAATATGGGATCCTATTGTGGTCTGTGAGTAGGAAGGGGGCAGGGAGAGGGGAATCATGGTTGGGGAAAATGGGAAGGGAGAGGGAAGGGAGTGGGAAGAATTAGAGAGACACTCTGTAATGATCAATACACCAATCATTTGGAATCAAATGACCTTGTCTGGTGTCTCAGATCTTGGTGTGTCTGCTCATGTGCCAATCCATTCCCCCCCCCCACCACCACCGTTCCCTGCACTCCTTCTCTTGCCACCCGTCTCACACCCCTCCCTCGGCCCTCCACCCTCGCCATTCCCTACACCCCTTGCTGGTGCCAGATTTACAAACTCGCACTCCACTCCACGTTGACAAATACAGTACTGTGCACAGGTCTTAAGCACCCTGGCTATGTATATGTGCATAAGACTATTGCACAAGTTTTGTATCTGTGGTGGTGGCTGGGCAGGTTGAGAAGGGTACTTAGAAAAAAATAACCTCTGGAATCTTTGGCTTTATTGAGCGCGACAGAGTACAAAAGTAAGTAGGTTATGGTAAGCCTTTTGAAAATACTTCCAGACATCTGCTGAAGTATTGTGTTCAGTTCTAGGCAGCATGCATTTGGAAGGATGTCAAGGACATGGAAAAGGTACAAAACAATTTATTAGAATTGGACTAGGGATGAAGAGTCTCTAGAGCTGAAATATTCTGCAGAGAGCCGTGAAGATGCGGAGATTTGTCCAATATTGCAAAGGGTTTCAATAAAGTGAGGAAATGACGGCGGGAGAGTTGGTAGCCAGAGGACATGGATTCGAGGAGAAAAGGGCGAGAGGTGACATGGGGAACAGTAAATACTAAAGGTTATTCAGATGCTGAACAGCCTAATGCTGGAGGAACTCAGCAGGTCAGGCAGCATCTATGGAAGGGAGTAAACAGTTGATGTTTCAGCTTAGACCCCTCATCAGGACTACGTCTGAGAGAGGTTTCCGCAACAGTGATTGAAATCTTTAAAGCACCATTTTAAAGGCAGGTCAAACCAGATTCAACGGCAACAGTCAAAGGGGAATAGTATGAATACTGAAAGGGGAATAAATTACAGGGTATTGAGAAGGGGTAGGGGAGTGGACCATAGAGACAGAGACATGGGAGCAGGTGCTTCAGTCAGAGTCCTCTGACCATCAACCACACACTTACACTCATCTTATTCAACCCACAGTCCCATCGAGTCCCTACAGAATCTACCACTCGTCTACACAATAGGGCGATTTCACAATGTCCAATTAATTCACTGAGCTGCACACTTTGTCATGTGGGAGGAAACAGAAGTGCCACACAGTCACGGGGGGAGCATGCAAACTCCACAAGGACAGCGCCTGAGGCCAGGATTGAACCCGGGCCTCTCACATCGCGAGGCAGTGGCTCTGCCAGCTGTGCCACTGTGCCAGCCCCTGATAATTCAAGATGGGCCAAATGGCCTCTTCCTCTCCAATATGATTCTAAGGGATTTTAAGGCAGAATGATTTTAATCTCCTTATGCGGCTGTTTTATCACCATAGGCTTGTATCAGCTGCCAATACAATCAGCCAAATATTGCCATCAATCTATGACTGAGTTTCTAAATATGGTCCAATCAGTTAAAAAAAGGAGCAGCTGATTCAGTGATGGCTATCGCTGAGTGTTTCCTCTGCCCTAGACGGAGCACATACCAATTGTCTAACTTCAGTGTGGAAGCTGCATTATTTTGTGTAGGGGACAAAGAATGCTCTGAAGGAGATTGTTACATCAAAAGTGAGCATGGGGCTCACACAATTTAATTGAGGACGGCTAATAATCAAAGGTAATCATGTCTGAAAGTGAACGAAGTGAAAGTGAGTGAAGTGAAAGTGAGCAGCTGCAAGTTTTCTGCATTATCTGAAGTAACAGCTTTTGCTTTTTCTTCCTCCTTGAGAGAATGGAGGTATAGAGTCTGAGGTGATCTTGTGCCTTTCACATCTGGCAATAACATATTTCAAAGAGATGCACAGACAACAGTTTTCTTAGGACGTAGCCGTTGTTGCATTATTGGGAACTCTGCAGCCTTTTGAATATTGAGATTGTGTTGATGACAAACAAGATTTAGCGATATTAGTTGAGGGAAGAATTTTTCTTCATTGCTTCGGATAACGCCATGAAATCTCCATCTACCCGAGCAGGCAAATAAACCTCGTCTCAGCAGGGCACTGAGATATGTGGGAGAGCAAAGGGACCTGGGAATACAAATCCATAATTCCTTGAAAGTGGCTTCATAGATAGGGTCATAAAGAGGGCTTTCAGCACACTGTCCTTCGTATATCAGTGTATGGAGTACAGGAGTTGGGATTTAATGTTGAAGTTGCATAAGATGTTGGTAAGGCCAAATCTGGAGTAATGTGTGCAGTTCTGGGCACCTACCTATAGGAAAGATATCTACAAGCTTGAAAGGAGGCAAAGGAAATTTACAATGGTGTTGATGCATCCTGAGGGTCTGCGTTAGAGGAGAAGGTTAAATATGTTGGTACTTTATTCCCTGGAGTACAGGAGGATGATCAAAGCTCATATCGAGGTGTAAAAGTTATGAGGTGTATAGATAGAGGAATAAGGAATGCACGCACGCTTTTTCCGCTGAGGTTGGGGGAGGCCCTCTGTTGGCCAGGGTCAACCATGGATGCTGTGTTCTAGCTGTCTTTCCAGACCACAGGCCAGGGCAGCACAATACAGGGAGCAAGCTGTTGCCCATACAACAGGCTCCCCTCTCCACACGGCTGACCAATCTAAATGAATGGCAGAGACCGATACAGTTCGGCACCAGCAACGTCACGGGAGTTGCTGGTCAGCGTTGAACTCAGTGTAGGACTGCCTCAGAGACTGCTGCTCCAGGTTTTTCCTCGCGGTTTGTTCCTGAAGTCTTCTCCGTGAGTGGATAAAGTCTCATGGCAGCAGAGGTTTGAAATCTGAGTTTTCTTTCTCCCACATGAGCTGCCAACCATCTGCCCAGAGCCACTGGTTTTAAGGCACCAGTCGTCTGCCCCTGCCCCTTTGCCTGTCAGTAGAAACGGTTCCACGGGGCTCAGACGCTTAATCACGTGAGAAGACCAGGAGCTGGACTTGTTTGTCAGCGACAATTTGAGACGCACGCCATTGGGAGCATTTAGTAGGTAGTGGGAGTTCCTCCCCATTACTCACTTCCCCTCACCCCCGCCCCCCCCCCGGCTATGACAACCTCAGGAATCAGCAGTTGAGAACCATAGGTCACAGGTTAAAGTGAAATATTTCAAGAAAATCTGAGAGATTCCTATCTCACTCAGAGGGTGGTGAGAGTGCAGAATGAACGTCCAGTGTGAATGGTAGATCTGGGTTCAATTGTAACACTTAAGACCAGTTTGGATAGGTGATGGATGAGAGAGGTATGGAGTAGGTTGGACCAGGCTGGCACAAATTAGGTGAGCCAAAGGGCCTGATCTTGTGCTGTAGCTTTCCATAACTCTCTGACTTCAGATCATCTCAAAGTTCCTGAGAAGCAATTACTTGCTTACTTTGCAACTGTTCTGGCAATCTAAAGTGCTCTATTGCAATATGCTTATCTAATGTATCCAAAACATTTTACACTCCAAAGATTGTAGTTAACAAAACAATCATAGAAGCTTCCTGTGGATTAAGGAACTAGTTCAGGGGGGACAAAAGGGAAGCTCATAGCCTGTGGGAAGAGGTCACTGTTGATCTGCCCAAAATACATCACCGTGTTATAACTTAGACTAGATGACAAAGGAGCAGAATTAGGCCATTTGGCCCATCAAGTCTGCTCCACCATTCCATCATGGCTGATTGACTATCCCTCTCAACCCCATTCTCCTGTTTTCTCCCCATAACCTTTGATGCCCTGACTAATCAAAAACCTATCAATATCCACTTTAAACATAACCGATGACTTGGCCTCCACAGCCGCCCGTGATAATGAATTCCACAGATTCACCATACCCTGGCTACAGAAATTCTTCCTTATCTCTGTTCTAAAGGGACGTCTTTGTATTCCGAGGCTGTGCCCTCTAGTCCTAGGCTCCCCTATTATGCGAAGCATCCTCTCCCCATCCAATCTATCTAGGTCTTTCAGTATTCAATAGGTTTCAATGTGGTTTCCCCCCACTCCACCTCCCCCCCCCGTCTTCTAAACTCCAGCCAATACCAGAGCCATTAAACGGTCCTCATACATTAACCCTTACATTCCTGGGATCATTCCTATGAACCTCCTCTGTACCCCCTCCAGCACCAACACATCCCTTCTTAGATAAATGGTGCAAAACTGCTCACCATGTTCCGTGTGATCTGACCAATGCCTTATAAAGCCTCAAAATTAGATCCTTTCTTTTATATTCGAGCCCTTTTGAAATGAATACTAACATTGCATTTGACTTCCTCACCACAGGCTCAACCTGCAAGCTATCCTTCAGGGAATTTTGCACGAGTTCCTTTGCACCTCTGATTTCAGAATTTTCTCTCTATTCAGAAAATTGTTTAGACCTTTATTCCTTCTACCAATTTGCGAGAACATTGGGATATTTCCAAAATACATTCACAAAAGGCTACAAGACTTTAACAGAGAGGCAATGGGATCTGTGTCATTCATATCAGCAGGGTATCTCAAAACACCTCAGCCTATAAACGTCTAGTGTACGTCTTCACTGACAGAAGTAGCACAGACAGGTTCCACAAATGGCCAGTTAATCTCCTTTCAGTTGATGTATGAATCCTTCCCAGGATTTCGGGAGATCTCCTTGTTTTACAGTGGTTCTATGGGACCTCTGGAGCTCATCAGAATAGACCGAAGAGTCACTGGCTTTACATCTGGGCTAAAAGCTAGCAATGCTGACAATGTTTCACTCCCTGAGCTCGGCACAGCTTGCGCGTTTGTGCTGCAGTGTAGGCTGAACATGCTTCGTACCCGGTACACAAGAGTACTGCTGATTGACTGAATCATGGCTGACCTTCCCTTCATGAACGTGGTGTAGACCAGGGATGCTTTTACTAACAGCCCATTGAACTAACTAACTAACATTGAGAGCATCCTGACTAGCTGTATCACCACCTGGTACGGGAACTGCACCAATCTTGATCGCTGGGGGCTGCAGAGAGTGGTGCGGACAGCCCAGCGCATCTGTGGATGTGAACTTCCCTCCATTGAGGACACTTACAGCAGCAGGTACTTAAAGAAAGCCTGGAAGATCATCAGGGACACCAGTCACCCCAACCATAAACTGTTTCAGCTGCTTCTGTCTGGCAAACAGTACCACAGCACTAAAGCCAGGACCAACAGGCTACAGGACAGTTTCTTTCTACAAGCCATTAGACTTGCAAATTCACATGTCTGTACATTGCAACTGAGTCACAACACAAAGATTCTTACTCCCTCACATTGTGGGATGGATGTAAGATTTAAATAAATTCTAAATTCTAAACAGCAACAGTATAACTCATCGAACAATTTAAATAGAAATGATAAACCAGGAACTTTTGAAGTGAAGAATGCGAACAAAATATTACCAGCAACCAAATGCGGATCAAGAATATCTGAAGAGTTAGTGTGTGAGATTAACCTGTTTCTTGGTTGCACAGAGTTTCATGAGAGGCCTCAGCCAGATGATCAGTATCAATCACCAGTTCAGAGTGCACCTTCAAATGTAACTCAGAATTGTTTGCCATAGTCTACCTCATTATGATCTGTGCCGTAGTTTCACTGCACTTTATTCTGCATTCTGTTAATGTTTTAACTTGTTCTACCTCAATGCACGGTGTAATGATCTGATCTGTATGAACAGTATGCAAGACAAACTTTCCGCTGCATCTCGGTACGTGATAATAATAAACCAATTCTGATACCAATAGCAGTGAGTGCAGCCGAGACTGATGTTGATGTGAGAGTAGTGTTATGTGATTAAACTGTTCATGAGTTTACGCCTCCACTGAGGACCAGGGGAGGTTTGAAAGACAAACATCATGTCTGTGGGAATTTCCACTTTCAATTCTACAAACACATTCTTTTGATGTCTGGGAAAGTTATATGAATTCTGCATTTTCTCATATTTAAAACTTGATGCTAAGGTGGTTTCTAGCCAGGGTTCTGTGCCAAACGGTCAGCTCATAATTCAATCCCTTCCCTTTTACAGGCTGTTCACAGATCCATCTGCCAGTATTAAGCAATCGTCCGTAATATTCAGCATTAGAAAGTGCCTGATTGACTAACCCAACTCACAGTGAGTTGGGAGGAGAACGAGCACCCTGGCCATCTGTCACGTCAGCTTGTGCACCAACGCTGTGTGTCTGGAATCAGTCTGACTGAGGCTGCCAAATGGAACATCTTTGAAGGACTGGGTGGGGGAAGTGGAAAAACTGACTGACTGAGGCCAGTTATTGTCAGTCTTGCCTTCTTCTGATAGATTAGTGTGAACTAATACTGCACAGAGTTGTCTTTTGAATGCAGAATCACATTTATCCCTTTCCCTGTCCATATCACGGAACTCGTCTCATAGGAATGGACCACGAGGACCATCAGCTCCTCGAGCTTTCTCATGACACCTCATCCAACTCTTTTTGCAGAACCTTCCATTCCTTCCCTCCTTCACCTTTCCAGCTTCCTGTTAAATGCATCGACACTATTTTCCTCAACTACATCAAGTAGTAACAACTTTCCACTTTTGCCACAATTTAGTTTTTTAAAAATTGCGCAAATCCTTCAGTAGTTTTATTGCCTGCAGTTTTCATAGGCTGGTGAGTGGAGGGAGCTCACCAGGCCCATTTACTACACAAGTAGAAATTATCCAGATCTTCTTAGGGCTGTGACTGCTGTGTCAGTTTCTGTCCTTCCCACTCTCACGTGATTTGCAGAGTCAATTGACGCAGGATTCCAGGCAAATTCCAGGCGCACTGGGTGCAGGGTTTTTCCAGCCTCTGTGAACATGGTAGCTGATGGAATTCTATTAGCCAGCTACAGGATTAGCCTGATCTGGACAAGTACTTGAGTCACCAAGGCGGAGAAAGCTGCAGAGCTAATGTGAGTCAATGGGATTGGCGAAGGTAAGGACAACAGTGACTTGGACAGAATGGGTCACAGGTATATTTCTGTGCTGTATGGACTCGATAGTGTTTTCCAGACTAGATTAGAAGCTCAGTTCTAACAAGGCACTTATTTTCCTATTATCTGCCACTGCCTTTCACGTTGCCTAAAATAAACTGCAGATGCTTGAAAGCTAAAATAAGGCTAGAAAGTGCTGGAAACACTCATCGGGTCAGACCACATCGGTGGGAAGAGAAACAAAGTCAAAGTGTCAGGAACCCTGACCTGTTAGCCGTCCCACAGACGCAGCCTGACCTGTTGAGTGTTCCCAGCATTCTCTGGTTTTAATTTACCAGGCTGGAAGACTCTAAATGTCAATGAGGATTTATGATTGTAGTGCAGAGACAGCTTTATAATATGATTCTCAGTGGAAAGAGAATTTATTCATGTTCACATGTTATTATGGCTTCAGATCTTGCCCTTTGTGCAACCATTCGGTATAACCAGCCTTCATCTAACCTCTTAGATGTCAGATATTTAATTAAAAATATGATAGACCAGTTCTTTGGGTCCTGTTTACTTCCAAGAATGTATTTTCAATCGTGAGTACTGTATGTATTTAATGTGGTTAGGACTTTTTGCAAGTCAACATTACTTTGCAACAGTTACTGCTGCAGTGTATCACAACATGAAGCCAGGGTGCCACGATAACTGTCCAGTCAATTGTTATGCCTGTGCCAGCGAAGGGTGCATCAATCCACCACTAGTCTCACTCATTTACTGATGGAATTAGCGTGGACATTGCTAAGGACAAATTGGCCTCTAGTAGAAACTCTCCTTTCTTTCAGAGGCCAACCATACCTCAGTAGCCGCAGCTTGACTCTGGGTGAGAAGGCTGTGAATAGGTTCCACTTGAGAAACTCAATCAAGTATTTGAGAGTTCCTATAATATAGTAGGTTCTTTTTTTAATCAAATGTTACAAAGCCCCCACGAATCAAATATCAGGGAAAATGTTCCTATCAGGAAGCTACTTAATCCTCAACCAACTTTATTTAAATAGATCATGTCAAAGATGTGCATGAGATCTTGCTATGTGCATTTTTGCTGCTGTGAACTTCCTACACTTGTCGTTCATTGGCGACAAAGCATTTGGGATGAGCTCATATAGAAATTATGAGCTAAATAAATACTCTTCATTTCTTTTGTGAAAGGTAATGTCTGCTACAGAGATACATGTTGCCCATTTAGTTGTGCTGAGGGCATTAAATGTCCACGCCAGTGTTAAATTGGATTCACAAGTAGGACAAGCACAGTAGAAATGGCAAGCTGTGTTTCCTACTGGACACAAACCAGCAGGGTCTGGCAGATGCAACCATGTTTATTGAATTCCTTCACTTTCATTGGCTTCAGCATCATTAACTGGCCAGCCATAGACATCCAGGCGGTCACTATTGATCGGAAACTCATCAATTCTGCTGTTTCAAGAACAGATCTGAGGTTAGAGAGCCCGAAGCAGGTAATTCACCACCCGGCATCCCAAAGAATGTTCACCAACCATAAGGCACAAGTCAGCTGTGTGACAGAATACACGTCACTTGCTTATGTGAGTGCATTTCCACCACCATCTTCTGGACCAATTAGTCCATTTGTCTGGCATCTGGTTCACCATTCTAAATATGCACTCCCTCCACTATCCACTAGGTGGAAGCAGTGTGCAGCATCTACCGAATGATCAGCAGCTATTTGCCTGAGCACCTCTGAAACTTGAGACCTCTCCCACCATGATACATGGAGGCAACACCTCCTGGAGTTTGCCCATCGAGCCGCGCATTATCCTGACTCGAAAATATATTGCTATCCCATCATTGTCACAGAATGTAAATCCTGGATCTCCTTCCCCAGCAACGCTGTGGGAGCATCTTAACCCAAGAGTCTGCAGTGGTTCCTCAGGATGGAATACTTGTCCAGCTAGAGATGGCAACTTTACCAGTGCCTCCCAAAAATATTCATATTAATCCTAATTTGCATGAATGGGATCATAGTTCATTTCCATGAAGGTACCGGCCCACTATTGCAATTGTTAATTCACTCTGCTCTGCCACACTCAGGCTCTGCTACAGTTCATCTAGAGAGGCTGGACACTTCTTGTAGAACCACAGAATATTCACTCACTCTCTTCACCAGAGTATTATTTTAGAAGTGTTGAATCTTTGAATGGTGACCTGGATTGACCTGTTAATATCTATTTCCAATATCTTTTTTTCACTCAAACATCCTGATCAGTGTGACAAGTTCTGCCTTCACGGGTTTTGATCTCAAATTCAAATGATAAAGAGGGTGGTTTATGTCCTGGAGACTGCGACTGAAAATTCCATCTCTGTATTTGTGGGCTAATGTTGTTATTGTGCTACTTCTCCCACTAATGAGGGGACACTCAGAGTTAATCAGAGCTGTGGGCTGCGTCCTGCAGGCAAATGGGACAACATATCAAGACATTTTGTAGCTTACAATATTGCATAGTATTTTATAGGAGCAATGCCAGATGAGGAGATGATTACTAACATTACATCACTAAGGAGAAAGGAGTAATATATATATAACTACCAGACAGACAATCTAATATTGGCAGAGGGAATGTTAAAATGCTATCAGGAGCAAAATAACCCTTAATTTTGAAAACCACAGTTTATGGAAAGAAAATCATTATCAATTCATTGAAGACACATCATCTTGACTGGATTATTTGAAAAGTATCAAAGTAAGGTTATTTGGGTAGTGCATTAGTTTCTGTATCATTCAAACTTGAAAGTACAAAATAATCATCAAAGTACATGTATGTGACCATATACAACCCCGAGATTTGTTTTCTCACCAGCTTACCTAGTGCACACACAAACACAATAGGGTCAATGAAAGACTGCTCCAGCAGGATGGATATCGATAGTATGCAAAAACCAACTAACTGTAGAAATACAAATAGAAAAAAGCAAACAAAATAATAATAATAAATAAATAAGCTATAAATAAGAGAGGATGTCTTTGAGCCAGTCCCAGTCTGGCACAGGGAAACCCACCATAGATGGGTATGTTGTCTCTCCTTCACAGACCACCTTTTCACTTCCCTCCACCTTGTCAGTAGTCTTACTGAACACACATTCTCTAAGTTTGCAGCCTTTATACAACTCAGACTCCCCAATCGTCCAGCTGCCCCACCTCCTGAATGTTGCTTGCAGATTTTGACTTACCAACCTTTACTGTCCACTGGGGATTGAAAGTATTCTAGGTCTCTCCCATCACAGTGGCTGATCCTCATACCAGAAGCCTTTCCAAACTCCTACTGCTCCCGTCATCCCCGCACTCCCTCTCCCTGTGACTCTTCCTCCATCCAACTCCCAGATTCAGGATGTAGCTGATTTCCTTCGCATGGTCTCCACTAGTGCAGAACACAGCAAAAAGGCCTTACTTTACATCAACTGATTCTGATAAACTTGATGCCTTCCATTCAGGGAACAAATGACGTTCCTATCCCTGGTTCTGTGAGCAGAATAATACATAATAATGCTAATAACTTTATAGAGCACTTTTCATACTGATAATGTCATTCAAGATGCTTTACCCTGCAATAAAGTGCAAACATGAAAATAAAAGACAAAAAATATTTGTTAAAAGTAAGGTTAAATACATAGGTTTTGAGCTGATGTTTAAAAGAGTCATCTGAGTCTGTATCCCTTACAGTTTTAAGTATTGAGTGAGTTCTACAGTTTGAGGCGTAGTTCAAAAAAGGCTGACCTGCCAATTGTCTTTTGAGGGAAATAGTTTAAATTTAAGAGACCAACGAGGGAGTCCAGAGAGCTCAGGCAGGATTATAAAGTGAAAGAAATTTTGTTATGTGCTCTGGTCCCAGACCATTAAGAGCTTTAAAAACAATTTAGAAAACTTCAAAATCATCAAAGTTCAAAGTTCAAAGTACATTTATTATCAAGGTATGTATTAATACATTGTACAACCTTGAGATTCGTGTTCCTAACAGGCACCCAATGTGCAGAGAATAAAAACCACATTGTGCCCATAAAAAATAAATAGAAGAAAATAACCCATAAAAAAGAACACCGAACACCCAATGTGCAGTTACAAACAGTAACTGCAAGCAAAATAGTGTTTCTGATTTGCATGATGAAATGGAACTAACAGGGAAAATGGCAGATTGAAAATGGAATTAGTTCTGCAAGTCGAATCAGACACTGGCGTTCCCCCACAGTGCTTGTTATACCTCTGTCAATGACCTTGGTGCAGATATGGGGAACGGCCACAGTTTTACAGAGCAAACTGATGAGGTGGAGATAGATGTGGTAAGGGTGTTTCCCATGGTGGGGGAGTCTAGGGCAAGAGGGCACAGCCTCAGGACAGAGGGGTGCCCTTTTAAAACAGAAATGCAGAGAAATTTCTTTAGCCAAAGGGTGATGAATTTGTAGAACTTGTTGCCACCTGCTACTGTGGAGGCCAGGTCATTGGGTGTATTTAAGGCAGAGATTGATAGGTTCTTGATTGGACATGGCAGCAAAGGTTACGGGGAGAAGGCTGGGAACTGGTGTTGAGGAGGAGTTAGGAAAAAGGATCAGCTATGATTGAATGGTGGAGCAGACTCTATGGGCCAGATGGCCTAATTCTGCTCCTATGTCTGATGGTCTTATGGTCTAAGATGGTGGCTAAATGAGCAGAGGCACCAGAAATCGAATTCAATGCAGACTGGTGTAAGGAGGTACATTTTTGCAGGCCTTACATGGAAGCATGTTAATAAAAATCACGTAATTCTGGAAAGAGCACTAAGATGTCAAAGCAAGTTGCTAATTTTGGTTAGAAGCAAGCAACAAAAAATCTGCTGGAAGAACTCAATGGATCAAACAGCATCTCTTGACATGCTAAGTTCCTCCAGCAGCTTGTTCGTTGATCCACAATCCAACATCTGCAGTCCCTGAGTCTCCATAGTTCCTGAGTCATTACTTGGCTTAGGGAGATGGTGTATATTTCAGTCTATGACATTGACAGCTTGCAGCATTTTGTGTGAATAAACAGATCAGAGGTTTCCATAATCTGCAGCAACAATTGTCACGTGTAAACAGCTTAGAAGCCCCATACATCTCTTCATGCTGCTGTAGCCAGTTCCTACTCATAACTCCAGATTATTCAATGAGATTTACTTTTACCCAACTACTGAAATGATCGTAAGCCATCTAGGTCAGTTTGGCTATTAGCAATAGACAACATAAAGTTAGGCTAGTAGACACAAAGGGTTCGTGACTCCTCTCAGCGCTGTTAGTTTCTATAATTCTTGATTAAAAGTGCTGAGAATTTGCGTTGCTTTCACGCTACAAATGTATAAGCACAGTGTAATATTCTACATCATAAGCTAGAAAATGCCAGTGAGTGATGTAGATTTGACGTGCTGTCCTCAGTTGATATAGTTGGTTGGAGACCATGAACAGTGAGTTATGTCCCAGCATAAACACAGTTTCATTGTTGATTGTGAATGAACTATTGAATGAATTCAGCCAGCTAAAGAGGATGGTGGTACAGCTGGTGAGTGGTTGGGCCTCCCTACATGGAAGAGGCAAAGGAATCTCAAGCCATCCTACCATGGGATTGACGTGTGCAGTGTGATAACCCAAATAACAACTCATTTCAGTATCCCTTGCAGTGCTACTGCAGTGCCAATTTAGAACATTACAACTAAGATACAATCCTTAGCAGATCAGTTTCTGTGCGCAATAGAATCTGAAGGCAACCGCTGGGTCATCCTCTTCTGAGGATGTCCTTCAAAAATGAGGCTGAGTTAAGTCCTGTCCAATTCTATGGGTCTGAGGTGACTAATGAGGAAAATAAGGGGCCTGCATTCTTTGTCATAGGTGACAACTTCCATTCCCACACTTTGGTAAGTCTGATCACCTGACTGTACTTCTACTCCCTGAGCAGGGGCAGAGACTGAAGACTGCAGCACCAATAGTGAGGACCAAGAAGGTATGGACAAGGGAGGCGCTGGAGCACTTATGGATTGCTTTGAATCAGTGGACTGGGCTGTGTTCAGGGAGTCATCTTCAAACCTGGATGAGTATGCTGCGGATGTTACCAACTGCATTAAAACCTATAAGGATGAGAGTGTGCTTTCAAAAACATACTGTACATTCCCAAACCAAAAGCTGTGGATAAACCAGGAGGTTCGTAGTCTGTTGAGGGCTGTATCTGTGGCATTTAAGTCTGGTGATCCAGTCTGTATAAGAAAACCAGGTATGACTTGTGGAGGGCCACTTCAAGAGCAGAGAAACAATTCCGGGAAAGGTTGGAGGCGACATCAGATGCACGTCAATTCTGGCAGGGTTTGTAGGCCGTTACCTCTTACCAAGCAAAACCCAATGTCATGAATGGCAGTGATGTTTCACTACCTGATGAGCTCAACACCTTTTATGGTTGTTTTGAAAGGGAGAATAAACCCACAGTTATGAGGATTCCTGCAGTACCCGGTGACCCTGTGATCGCTGTCTTGAGGCTGACATCAGGCTATCTTTCAGAAGGGTGAACCTTCACAAGGCAGCAGGGCCTGGTGGAGTGCCTGGTAAGGCTCTGAAAACCTGTGCCAACCAACTGGCAGGAGTTTTCAAAGACATTTTCAATCTCTCATTGCTGCAGCTGGAAGTTCCCATCTGCTTCAAAAGGGCAACAATTATACCAGTGACCAAGAAAAGCAGGGTGAACTGCCTTAATGACTATTGTTCAGCAGCACTCACATCTTCGGTGATGAAATGCTTTGAGGGGTTGTTCATGGCTAGAATTAACACCTGTCTCAGTAACGACCTGGACTCACTGCTATTTGACTGTCACCACAATAGGTCTACAGCAGGTGAGATCTCAATCGCTCTCCTTGCAGCTTTGGATCACCTGGACAATGCAAATACCTAGGTCAGGATGCTGTTCATTGACTATAGTTCAGCATTTAACAACATCTTTCCTACAGTCCTGATCAAAAAGATACAGAACCTGGGCCTCTCTACCTCCCTCTGCAAACGGATCCTTGACTTCCTGACTGGAAGACCACAATCTGTGGTTTGGAAATAACATCTCCACCTCGCTGACGATCAACACTGGTGCACCACAGGGGTGTGTGCTTAGCCCACTGCTCTACTCTCTCTGCACCCATGACTGTGTGGCTAGGCGTAGCTCAAACAGCATCTATAAATTCGCTGATGATACAACCATTGCTGGCAGAATTTCTGATGGTGACGGAAGGACGGACAGCAGTGAGATACCAGTTAGTTGAGTGGTGTTGCAACAACAACCAGGCACTCAATGTCAGCAAGACCAAAGAGCTGATTGTGGACTTCAGGAAGGTTTAGAACGAGGGAAAACAAACCAATCCTCACAGAGGAATCAGAAGTGGAGAGGGTGAGCAATTTAAAGTTCCTGAGTGTCAGTATCTCTGAGGACGTAACCTGGTCCCAACATATCGATGCAGCTATAAAGAAGGCAAAAGGCAGCGGCTATATTAGGAGTTTGAGGAGATTTGGTTTGTCAAGTAAAACACTCGAAAACTTCTACAAATGTACAGTGAAGAACATTTTGACTGGCTGCATCGAGATATGAGAGAGCTACTGCACAAGATTGAAATAAGTTGCAGAAAGTTGTAAAATTAGTCAGCTCCATCATGGGTACCAGCCTCCACAGTATCCAACACATCTTCAAGGAGTGGTGCTTTAGGCAGGCAGCATCCACCATTAGGGATCCCCCATTACCTAGGACATGCCTTCTTCTCACTGTTACCATCAGGAAGGAGGTACAGGAGCCTGAAGGCACACACTCAGTGATTCAGGAACAGTTTCTTCCCCTCTGCCATCCGATTCCTAAATGGATATTGAACCCTTGGACACTACCTCATTACTTTTTTATTTGTTATTTTGCACGACATATTTTAACTTAATTATTTAATAGACTCATATATATTTAATAGAACTCAGTTATTTTCTCTATATTGACTTATCATGTATTGCATTGTACTGCTGCTGTAAAGTTAACAAATTTCATAACATTTGCCGGTGATATTAAACCTGATTCTGATTCACCTGCTCAATCTCAGACACTTGCTTTTCTGGAACTCTCTAACTCCATCTCAGGAGACAGAATCGCCTCCGACATCGTCTATAAATCCAACACCTCCCAAAGCAACCTTGACCGTACCTCCTCTGACCCTGCCTTCTGTGGTGCCCGATCACTCTGTCAGAGTTTCTCCATTTCTGCTGCGTCTGTTTTTTAGAGATACAGTAGTGTAATGGGCCCTTCTGGCCTGCAAAGCCTATGCTGACCAATTACACCCATGCAACTAATTAGCCTGCTAACCTGCATGTCTTTATGAGAGGAAACCAGAGCACCCAGAGGAATTACATGCAGTCATGGGAAGAACATGGAAAGTCCTTATGACAGTGGGGGTGTGCTCAGGAGTCCTCTTGGTGGGTATTTGGTTAAATGCCCCCCTAAGATTCCACATCTTTCTGCAGTTGTAGGGCTCTATGGGAGTTAGATCATGTTTCTAAAGCTCACCTCCCTCTTTTTTATGTTCTGCCCTATTGAGATGGTACCACATTGGTAGTCCAGCCCTGGTCCAACCTATTTTAACCAATGCAGTCGGATTATTGATTGCTATAGCTGTTTCTCTCCGTGTTTGTGGCACATCGGCTGGCAACCTTGTCGTTTCTTTAGTTTTTTTGTCTGTGTTTTTACGAGGCTGAGTTGATAGCCTGATGCTCAGCTGGGCAGGGGTGGAAAGTGTGCAAGGAGCCGGCCAGATTTGAACCCGGGACCACTTGCCTCGAAGACTGGTACAGATGCTGCCCACTACACCACCAGCCGGCAATTGCAATGGTAGCACCTCCTTTTTCCTCTTCACCAACTGTGCAGTATCGTAGTTATTGGATGGAACCAATTTAATACAGTAATTTCCCTTGATAGGTCATACAAGAAACTGGCTCCCCACTTGAGTCTCATGACCACAGCTCGCCAGATGAGTGTTTCGTAGTCTTATCTAGTCTTATTACCAAAGTAAAACAGCCCTTCTGTTGCCATTGAAACCTTGGATGCCATTGGAGATGTCTTAGAGTGTTTCTTATCTCACTGAAACCAAATGGCTTTTATCTCATTACCACCAGATAATCTCTCCTGTTTCCAGTTTATTGGGCCTCTGAGGCTAGATCTTGGTAAACATAGAACATAGAAAAGTACAGCACAACAACAGGCTCTTAAACCCACAATGTTTGGCCAAACTAATTAAATGAGTAATCTAATGGCTTATTAAACTAATCTCTTCTGCTTGCACAGTGTCCATATCCCTCCATTTCCTCATATTCATGTGCCTATCTAAATGTCTCTTAAAGACTCCTAATGTATTCCTCACACCCCTTTTAAAATTAGCCCCTCTCACCTTAAATGCATGCCCTCTGGTGTTAGACACTTTAACTCTGGGACGAGATACTGTCTATCTGCTCTGTCTATGCCTCTCATAACCCTGTCTCTCTATCAGATCACCCCTCAGCCTTCGCCGCTCCAGAGAAATCAACCTAAGTTTCTCCAACCTCTCAATATAGCACAGGACCTCGAACCTAGACAACGTCTTGGTAAATCTCTTCTGCAGTCTCTCAAAGCCTTAGCATCCTTCCTAGAATGGGGCGATCAGAACTGTGGCCTAACCAGAGTTTTATAAAGCTACAATAACCATATAACAATTACAGCACAGAAACAGGCCATCTCGGCCCTTCTAGTCCGTGCCGAGCATAAGTTGCAACATAACTTCCCGGCCTTTGAACAAGGAGAGGATTTCCAAGGTAGTAACTGAGATGGTGGATGCTGGGTGGTGAATTGTTGTAGTGGGTAGTGCGGCTGTGTCTCAGCTGTAATGACCTGGGTATAATCCTGACCTTCAGTGCTCTCTGTGTGGGATTTGCATTTTCTCTCCATGTCTGTGTGAGCTTCTCCCAGGTGCTCGAGCTTCCTCCCATATCCCACAGACGTGCTGCTGCCTCTTGGTGTTGGTTAATGGCAGAGAGCATCAAAAAGGAGTTGTTAGGTGTGTGTGTGTGTGTGTGTGTGTGTGTGTGTGTGTGTGTGTGTGTGTGTGAGAGAGAGAGAGTGAGTGAGAGAGAGAATTCAATTCAATTCAATCATGGCTGATTCTTTTTTTCCCCCTCCTCAGCCCCACTCCCCCACCTTCTCCCCGTAACCTTTGATGCCACATCAAATTAAGAACCTATCAAGCTCTGCCTTAAATACACCCAGTGACCTGGCCTCCACAGCTGCCTGTGGTAACAAATTCACCACCCTCTGGCTAAAGAAATTTCTCCACATCTCTGTTTTAAATGGACACTCCTCTCTCCTGAGGCTGTGCCCTCTTGTCCTAGACTCCCCCATCATGGGAAATATCCCTTCCAGATGCTCATGCTCCCATGCTCTATACCTTTCTATTCTTAACAGCCTTTTATTTAAAAGATGCTGCACTGTGTCACTGCAAACAGAAAGTCATTCAAACCTCTTTAAACTATTCACTGTCAATTAAACCCTGTTAAAATGTAACTGTAGACCCTTATAAACCAGTTCAAGTTTAATTAGCATTCAACCTTACATGAATACCCATAAGTACAGCCAAATGAAACAATGTTCCTCTGGGGGCCAAGGTGCAAAACACAATACCAACAGTTATACACAGCACAAGCCACATGTAGTATGTATAAGACAATGGTAACCATACAGTCACTGAAGAAATATATGCACCCAAGTCCCTGAATGAAATGTGCTGTAAATTGATGGCGTGTGGCTGCTATCAGCAAGAATAAACAGTTCTCAGCAGTCACGCATGCTACCCAGCCTGTTTTCCACAGAGTGAACACTGAAGGGCAGAACTGATGGAAGAGGCCAGCCCCCAACCATGCACGGATGCTGTGCCACATCGCCTCCGGCGCCTCGCCTCCTGGACTGCTGCAACAGGCAAGCCCGCGGCATGAGGCCTAGTCCTTGCTACAACTGAGGCCAGGCAGCTCCCCCACCATCGGTCTCCCCAATAAACCAGTGAATCGAACTTGCAGTATTTTATATTTTCAATGTCCATTAGGGTCTTGCAATTGCAAGAAAATCACCTAAGATAGTCACTCACTCTTAGACAACACACCACTGTCACGCACTGATCTGATGCCTTTCTGTAGCAGCCAGCAACCTAGTTTGCAAGAAGTCCAGCTCTCATAGTTCCTCCAGAATGTGCACCTCGCTGATGTACCTGAAGCTCTTAATGTCTAGCATTGTCCTGAAATTGTAAAAAAGACGTTTAAAAAAGACTAAAGCACCTTTGACTGGCCCCAGAGCGGTGGCTGCGTCTGAGTGTGCTGCCATCTTAGCAGTAACCGTGCACATAATGGAGCCCCCACACACCACTTGTGCTGGCAGCTCATTCCACATTCTCATGACCCTCTTACTGAAAAAGTTTTCCCTCATGTCCCCTTTAAACTTTTCACCTTTCATACTTAACCCATAATCTCTAGTTGTAGTCCCACCCATCCTCAGTGGAAAAAGCCTGCTTGCATTTACCCTATCTATACTCCTCATAATTTTGTCTTCCTCTATCAAATCTCCTCTCAACCTTCTATGTTCTAAGGAATAGCGTACTAACCTGTTCAATCTTTCCTTGTAATTCAGGTCCTTCAGACCCAGCAAGATCCTTGTAAATTTTCTCCGTACTCTTTCAACCCTATTTACATCTTTCCTTCAAGTAGGTGACCAAAGCTGCACATAATACACCAAATTAGGCCTCACCAATGTCTTATATAACTTCAACATAACATCCCATCTCCTGTACTCAATACTTTGATTTATGAAGGCCAATGTGCCAAAAGCTTTCTTTCTGACCCTATCTACCTGTGATGCCACTTTCAACAAATTATGGACCCATATTCCCAGATCCCATTATTTTACCACACTCCTCAGTGCCCTACCAATCATTGTGTAAGTACCTACCCTGGTTGGTCCTACAGGAGTGTAACACCTCGCACTTGTCTGCATTTAATTCCATCTGCCATTTTTCCAGCTGATGCAGATCCCTCTGCAAGCCATGGTAACTTTCCCTGCTGTCCACTACACCCCTAATCTTGGTGCCATATGCAAATTTGTGGATCCAGTTAACCACATTATTGTTCAGATCATTGATAAAGATTTCAAACAACAGAAGACCCAGTACTGATCCCTGCGGCATTCCACTAGCCACAGGTCTCCAGTCAGAGAGAGAACCATCTACTACCACTCTCTGGCTTTTCCCACAAAGCCAACGTCTAATCCAATTTACTACCTCATCTTGAATGCCGAGCAACTGAACCTTCTTGACCATCCTTCCATGCAGGACTTTGACAAATGATAAAGTCCGTGTAGATAACATCCACTTCCTTGCCTTCAACCACTTTCTTGGTAACTTCCTCGAAAAACTCTATAAGGTTGGTTAGACATGATCTATCATACATGAAGCCATGCTGACAATCCTCAATCAGTTCATGTCTATCCAAATATTTATATATCTCATCCCTCAGAATACCTTCCAACAACTTTCCCACTACTGCTGTCAGACTCACCAGTCTATAATTTCCTGGTTAATGTTTAGAGTCTTTCTTAAACAGTGGAATGACATTGTCTATCCTCTAATCCTCTGGTACCTCTCCTGTCAGTAAGGATGATTTAAATATCTCTACTAGGACCTCAGCAATTTCTGCACTTGCCTCGCATAGAGCCCAATAGACAATAGGTGCAGGAGTAGGCCATTCGGCCCTTTGGCTCTTCGAGTCAGCATCGCCATTCACTGTGATAATGGCTGATCATCCACAATCAGTATCCAGTTCCTGCCTTATCCCCATAACATTTGATTCCGCTATCTTTAAGAGCTCTATCCATCAGGAACATCTTGTCCGGCCCTGGGGATTTATCCACCCTGATTTCCTCAGGATAGTGGACAATTCTGATTTGATGGAGACAGACGTGAAAGCACAGAGGAACGTCTGGAGAAATTTCTGAAATGCCAGTTCGCTGCCGCTGTTACTGGGCGATTGAGAATCTTCCGGAGGGAAGGCCCCCAAATCCCCGGCTTTGCCTGCTGCTGGCAACCAAGGCTGAGGTCGAATCGTTCGGATAGAGATGGTGCTCAGTACTCAGTGTCGGAGGGCTGATCGGAGGCTCGAAGCTTTCAGACGACTCAGAGTCGGACTATGGTTGGGCATGGCAGGGAGAGTTTCCTTCCTTCTCTCTTCTGCGTGACATGTGGGACATTCGAGAGACTTGGAACTTTTTTACTGTGCCCATGGCCTGTTCTTCATCAAGTTATGGTATTGTTGCACTGTTGTAACTATATGTTATAATTATGTGGTTTTTGTTAGTTTTTCAGCCTTGGTCTGTCCTGTGTTTTTGTGATATCACACCAGAGGGATATTGTATCATTTCTTAATGCATTCATTACTAAATGACAATAAAATAGGACTGCATGTCCTCATAATCTAATCTAATTTAATCTAAGATAACCTCCTCCTCTGTGATCTGTACAAGGTCCATGAAGTTGATGTCACTTTGTCTCACCATTATTAGCTCTGTGTCCATCTCCTAAGTAAATATAGATGCAAAAAATTATTTAATATTTCCCCCATATGTTCCAGCTCCATACAGGAATTACCATTCTGATATTCCACAAAACCAATTTCGTCTCTTACAAACCTTTTGCTCTTAACATGCCTGTAGAATCCCTTAGGATTCTCCTTCACCTTGTCTGCTAGGGCAATTTGATGCCTTCGTTCAGGTTTCATTTCTTTCTTAAGTGTTCTCTTGCATTTCTTCTACTCCATAAACACCTCTTTGTTCCTTCCTGCCTGTCTATTCACTTCTATTTTTCACTTCATCAGAACCTCAATATCTCTTGAAAACCAACATTCCCTACACGTTATCTTTACCTTTTATTCTGACAGGCACATACAAGCTTTGTACTCTAAAAATCTCACTTTTGAATGCTTCCCACTTACCAAGTACATCTTTGCCACATCATTTCTGATACCATCAAAATTAGCCTTTCTCCAATTTAGAATCTCAACCTGCAGACCAGATCTACCTTGTCCATAATTACTTTGAAACTAATGGTATTGTGGTCACGAGATGCAAAGTTTTCCCTACACAAATTTCTGTCACCTGTCCTGTCTCATTCCCTAATAGCAGATCCAGTATCACAGGATTTCTCGTTGGACTTCTATGTACTGACATAGGAAACTTTTGTGAACACATTTGACAAACTCTATCTCATCTAGTCCTTTTGCAATGTGGGAGATGGGCCTGGTGGTCAATATGTGGAAAATTAAAATCACCTATTATAACAACTTTATGTTTCTTACAACAGTCCATGATCTATGATAACAAATATGTGAGAGGGAGTGTGAGACAAAGAAACATACGTGTATGAGATAGAGTATGAGAGAATGTTAGAGTGTGTATAAGTGCATGAGAGTGTAAGTGAGAGAGAGAGAGTGTGAGAAGGAGTATGAGTAAGAGGGATAAGGAGAAGGAGAGACTACAGAATGGAAGAGTGAGAGAGCGTATGTGTGAGGGCATAAGAGTGAGAGGGAGGGGAAGAGAGAGAGAGGGGGAATGAGAGAATGAGAGAGAGATTGTAATGAATCATTCTGGAGAGTGTTTGTAACTTTCCAATAAAGCAGTTAAACTTCTTGGAAGAGTTTTATTTTATTTTAAAATGACACAATGATGGTGGAACAATGCTGTCCAACAGTTGAGGGGAGACCCAGGTACCAGAACATGCAGAGTGGATGTCTGTGAGATTCCAGTGTGTGGTTGGAGGTGTTCAGCAGTGAAAACCCCTAAATGAATGACGAGGTACACGAGTGTTTGTGCTTTAGTGACAACAAGGCGCAAACGAAGAATGTACCAGTTGGCAGGAGTGTGTGGGAAGGATCTACAAACATACTGGTACTGAGATGGTCAGAGGTGTGAAGTCTGCTGAACAACCCAGCACAAATACCCCAGCAAAATATTAATTAACATCAGAGATTTCCCAGCAGGGAGTTGGGTGATATTTAGGAGTTAAAGAAACTATCCAGAGCCAAGCAATTGGATCCTGCAAGGTGATCAGAGTGTTCCTGATGACAAAGAACAAAAACAATTATGTCCACAGTAAACAATCAGCTGTCTCCACACTGGAGCAGAATATTTGGGTTTTCCTGTCCTGTTCTGGGCCCAATAGACAGATGTATTCACAAGGAAGACAGATCAGCATCTTTCTTATGAGGTTAAAGAGGTTTGGCACGTCATTAAACACTCTAACCTCTATTGATGTACGTTTGTATGATTGAATGTATCCTGACTGGTTCCATCATGGTCTGGTATGGCAACCCAAGTGCAGAGGAACTAAGAAGTTGAAGAAGAGTGAACTCAGTTCGATATATCGCAGGCGCATCCCTCCCCACCATCGGGAGGATCTACAGAAGTTGAAGAGGAGGGAACTCAGTTCGATATATCGCAGGCGCATCCCTCCCCACCATCGGGAGGATCTACAGAAGTTGAAGAGGAGGGAACTCAGTTCGATATATCGCAGGCGTGTCCCTCCCCACCGTCGGGAGGGTCTACAGAAGGTACTGCCTCAGGAAGGCAGCGTTCATCATCCTGGCCCTGCCATCTTCTCACAGCTATTATCAGGTAAGATGTTAAGAAGTTTGAAGTCCCACACCACCAGATTTAGGAACAGCCACTTCCCGTCAACCCTTAGGTGCTTGAATAAACCGGAACAGCCCTAATCACTAGCTCAGTATAGCAACACTATGACCACTTGCACCACAACGGAACTGAATGTTTTTTCCTCCAACTGTGTTCTTTTTCTATAGAATGTTTAATTTATGTGTTTCTTGTAAACGTCGTGTATCTGATGCTAAGTGCCTGTGATGTTGCTGCAAGTGAGTTTTTCATTGCACCTGTACATATATGGACTTGCACATAAGAGAGTAGACCTGACTTTGTCCTTGATGGGGCAACATGAATGGAGACTCTGCCTGACGGTGTTAAAGTAATCTAGCCAATAGCCCAGTCTGCAATCCAACAACAGCTGCACACAGCAAGAAACCATGATGAAGGCAGCAGTCAGCCAATAACAATGACCACTGAGGCCCCTTTCACCACTACACATTCCACTCTTACTCCGTGTGGCTTGGGAGCTGGGAGCCAGAATCATTAACAACAACCTCAGAGGCTGCCTGTTCCTCAGAGTTAACAGGAAGCCCACACTGAGGTCATGACAGAAGGTATTGCTGCAGCTTTGTTGAGGAACAGGGGCTGGGGAGAACTTGCTTTCAGTGCCAAGTGGTGCTCATTGAGCACCCAGACAGTGGTGTAAAGAAAGCCCAGTACCCAACGGATAACAGTGTTCGAGTTGTCAGGCTTTGGCTCAACAGGCTTCGGCAAGAACAGGCGGAGGATCCAAGTAATTTTTCAGTAAGTTTTTTTCTCTCTTTCTTTGTCTATTAGTACATAGCCAGTCCAATGAGAATGGGTCCAGGATTAGTGCATGTGATATCGTGCATGTGATATGTGGGAACTCTGGAAGGCCTCTAGTGTCCCTGATAACTACATCTGCTTGAAGTGCACAGAGCCGTAGCTCCTTAGAGACGGTGTAATGGAACTGGAGCTGTAGCTCGATGACCTTCGGCTCATAGGGGAGACTGAGGAGATGATAGATAAGGAGCTACAGGGAGATAGTCATCCCTAAGTTGCAGGAGGCAGGTACCCGGGTGACTGTCAAGAGAGGGAAAGAGAATAGGCAGTCAGTGCACTGTACCCCTGTGGCATTCCCCACAATAATAAGGGATGACCTACAGAGGAAAATCACAGCCTCCGGGTCTCTGACACTGAGTATGGCTTTGTAGTTCAGAAGGGAAGGGGGAAAAGAGCAGAGTAGTGACAGGGGATTCCATAGTTAGAAGAGCAGACAGGAGATTCTATGGACATGAAAGTGACACCTGGATGTAGGGTTGCCAACTGTCCCGTATTAGCCGGGACATCCAGTATATTGGGCTAAATTGGTTTGTCCCATACGGGACCACCCTTGTCCTGTATTTCCCTGGCTAAGGTAGAATGTTCCTATTAAATAGTTCATAAGCCGAAATGGCATAAAACGCAGAAGCAATTACCATTAATTTATATGGGAAAAATTTTTGAGCGTTCCCAGACCCAAAAAATAACCTACCAAATCATACCAATAACACATAAAACCTAAAATAACACTAACATATAGTAAAAGCAGGAATGATATGATAAACACACAGCCTATATAAAGTAGATATAACGTATGTTGGTGTGTTGCCTCCCAGGTGCCAGGGTCAGGGATGTTTTAGATCAGGTCTACAGCATTCTAAAGAGTGAGCAGCCAGGAATCAGGGTACATATTGGTACCAACAACATAGGTAGGAAAAGGGAGGAGATGCTGAAGAGAAATTTTAGGGAGTGGGATAGGAAGCTGAAAAGTAGGGCCTACAGGTAGTAATCTCTGCATTACTGATTGTGCCACGTGCCAGTGAGGGTAAGAATAGAATGATTCAGCAGATGAATCCATGGCTAAGGAATTGGTGAAGGGATCAGGGTTACAGATTTCTGGATCATTAGAATCTCTTCTGGGGAAGATATGACCTATACAAAAGGGATGAATTAGATCTGAACTCGAGGGTGGCCAATATCCTTGAGGACAGGTTTGCTAGAGCTGTTGGAGAGGGTTTAAGCTAATTTGGCAGCGAGATGGGAACTGGAGTGATTGGGCAATTGGTATACAAGTGTGTCATGAGACTAGGAGTAAAGACGGGCAGAAGATTGAGCAAAATTGCAGTCAATTGGATGAGCTGAAGTGTAGCATGGGGGCAAAATCGAAAATGGTGATGAATACAGGACTTCATGAACACTGGACAACCTACCACCATCCTTGGTTCTGGAGGTGCAAACTCAGGTGGTTTGAGTTGTCTATGGACAATGGGCTTGAAGCAGGACACATGGAAGGTAAGTATGGTCCTGAGGGACAGTGACAGCTGTAGATGGTAAATAACTGGTTTGAAGTGATGCATAATCTTAAAGGGACCAATAAGCTGTGGTGAGAGCTTGCGAGAGTCAGTGTCCAGGGGCAGATCTCGGATGGACAGTCAGACATGGATCTCCTGCTGGAGTGGTCTGGCTGGGCACTGATGCAGTTAGCCTGGTGGTAGTAGGCGCAACTGGTACTCCAAGCTTTTTGACATTGGCAAACCAGGGTCCTGGCGGACGGAACCTCCACCATTGGTGCTTCTGTGGGGAGAAAGAGGAGCTTGTAGCCATGAAACTCTTCAAAGGATGACCTACCTGTGGCAGAGGAGGTGTAGATTGTGGGACAGCTCAGCGCAGAGGACATTCTTCTTCCATGAGGAAGAGTTAGAGGCGGTGAAGCATTGCAGAAACATTTCCACTTGCTGATTGACAATTGGTCTTCGAAGAGATGCTGAAGTACTGAATGGGCATGACAGACGTGGTCTTGGAGCTCCTTGGAGAAGACGAGGATGTCATCGATGTAGATGAACACGTACCTGTGTAGTAGGTCTCAGATGATCTCATTGATGAAGGCTTGGAAAAGGGCTGGACTGTTAGAAAGTTGGAAATGCATCACCAAGTATTTGTAGTGGCCAGAGGCTGTTATGAGTGCTGCCTTCCACTCATCTCCCTGGTGGATAAAGATTGGGTTGTCCACACTCTGTAGATACAGTTTAGTGAAGATCTAGGCCACTTGGAGTGTTTCAGATGTGTTGTCCATCAAGGAGAGAGGGGAACAGTTATTAATGGTGGTCTTGTTAAGTCCACAGTAGTTGATGCAATGATGAAGAACCCCATATTTCTTCTTAACAAAGTTGAATCCTGCACTGGCTGGGGACTGGGATGGTTGAATGAAGCTGTGCTGTGGTACTTTGGCAAAATAGTCATTCGTGGCTTGGGTCTCAGGAGTGGAGAGAGGGAACAGACAATCTCGGGGAGGGGTGGTGCCCAGGAGGCTCTCGATTGTCCAGTCACGTGGTCTATGGCAGGGTGCTGGCTTCCCTTTACTGAAGGCAATGGCTACGCTGTTTCCTGGGGGAGTTTGATGAGGTCGAGAGTTCCCCCTGTCTCCATAGACTTATGGAATGAAGTCAACTGGGGTTGCAGGCAGGTAGTTCAGCAGATTGGTCCCCAACTCAGTGGTGAACTGTGTGACCAGATGAATTGGCTATCAAGAGGGGAGAGCCAAGGGTAAGAAGAGAGGTGTATTGGGTGAGTTGATAAGGAAGAATTGGCTGGATTTGAGGTGCTCTTCAATGCTCATGTGCACAGGCCGTGTACATGTACTGACCATCCCAAACCCCAAGGGACATCTGTCAGTGGCCATAATGCAGAAGGTGTGAGAGATGGGCTCGGTAGGGAGTCCCAGCTACATGCACAGAATCTGGCCCAGAAAGTTGTCTGCTGCGCCAGAATCCACCAGAGCCTCCTTTGTGTGTAGGACCATTGGGGAGTGGAGGAGGACAGAGAGAGGGAGTTGGGCTATGGTGCTGGAACGAGGGGCCGGGGGACGTTTACTAGATAGAAAGCCCCTTGTCTCTACGTGGTAATACCGTTTTCCCGGACTCAGTGGGCACTTGATGCGTGGGTGATTGGCTGGTCTGCAGTAAACTCTCAAGTTGTTTCTTCACTGTCACTCATGCTCTGGGGTAGGGGGTGGGGTGGGGGTAACAGAGCTCTCCCTAACTGCGTAGTTCTGGAAGTGTTGCTGATGAGGATCCTGCAGCCTGAGATGATTCTGGGAACGGAACTGTGGGTCTGGCCAATGATCTGGAGGGATGTTCTGTAAGACACTTTTCAATTTGCGGGGCCAGACTGATGAGGTTTCAAGGTCGGTGGGCATCTCCGGGGGAGTCAGCTCGTCTTTCAAGGCTCTGATAGCAATGGGCCAGTGGCACTTCTGCATTGCAGCCACTCTCCATCACGAGGGTCCTGAAGTCAACGGTGTGATCCAGCACCGAGTCTGAGCCTTGACGCAGGCAAAGTATTTGATCCACTGCCTCCTTTCCACTTCCCAGATGGTTGAAAACACAGCGCACCTCGGTTGGTGGTTTTATTGTCCCAGTTAGCGGTGGGTTGGGGATCCACCAAAGTGTTTGGGCACTGGAATCCAGGGCTTTGAGGGGAGCAGGTCAGCTGGTGTGTGGTTGCTGTATCAAGGCGGAGAGTTGGTCGAGGGGAGGTGAGCAGATGGTTAATGGTTTCCTGCTGCTTTGGGATCGTGTGCTCCTGTCAAAATGATTTCCTTTCGGTGAGCAAACTCTGCTGGGTCAATCATCACTCACCCATCCTGTCAGGAAATGTAGGGGAGGCTTGGCCCGAATGCAGAGCAGTGGAGAAGATTGAGTGGTGAGTGATCGCTGTAAAAATAAACCGCAAAATAACAAACCATGAAGGGCCACAAAACAAGAGAGAATAGATACTTAACCAAAAAGGCAGCTGAAAGCTAGGAGCAAGTTGTTGAGGCTGGCTGATTTGATGGGTGAACAATGGTCTGTGGATGAATGCTGGGTCTAAATAGGCTGCAGGTAATGACGTATTACTGGGTTTTGATAAAGTGAAGCACAATAAGTTATTCGAAATATTACAGAAAACTCTAGATCTAGATTCGAAAGACCTCCGCCTAATCAGAAATCTGTACTGGGAACAAACTGCCACTGTAAGAACAGGTGGAGAAGTGAGTCAGTTTACGAAAATCAAGAGGCGTTAGACAAGGGTGTGCTTTCTCCCCTGATTTGTTTAATGTGTACAGTGAAACAACATTACAAAAAACAAAAGACATCTTGGGAATCAAAGTTGGCAGTGAAAACATCAATAATTTCAGATATGTGAATGACACTGTGTTAATTGCAAGTACGGAGGAAGAACTACAAAACTTAATTGATATAGTTGTTGAAGAAAGTGCAAAAATGGCATTAATCGCAAGAAGACAGGATGTATGGTGATATCCAAAAAGAAGGAGAATCCTATCTGCAGGCTGAAAATAAATGGGGAAGACATAAAACAAGTACAGAACTTTTGCTACTTAGGAAGCTGGGTGGCATCAGATGGCAGGTGCGACTTGGACATCAAAAGAAGAATAGGGATGGCAAAAGACACCTTTACGAGAATGAAGAGTATACTGACCAACATTAAACTAGGCATGACAACCCGCCTCAGAGTACTGAAATGTTACATTTATCCAGTTATGTTATATGGATCAGAATGTTGAACAATATCTAGTAACATGAGGAAACGAATTGAAGCAGCAGAGATGTGGTTTTTGAGGAGGATGCAAAGAATATCATGGATGAAACGAATATCTAATGAGGATGTCATGAACAGAGCAAACACAAAAAGAGAAATAATGTACGAGATCATGAAAAGGCAAAGTAACTTCATTGGACATGTGATTAGGAAAGAGGAGTTAGAATGCACGGTAATTAAGGGAAAGATTGAAGGGAAGAAAGCAAAAAGAAGGCAAAGACAAATGATGATGGGGACAGCAGCCAGAGAACTGGAAATGAATACCAATGAATTGATCCACTTGATCCGAAACAGGATTGTGGGGGTCATGGCAGTCAGAGCTCAATCTGGGCATGGCACCTGATGATGATGATGATGATGCAGGTAATAAGTTGGAAATGAGTGTCAGGTGACTCCTGTTAGCTGGGTGGAGAGAAGGGTGTGCCTGCCTCCTCAGGCCTGGCAGTTAGTGAGTTTAAGCTAAAGGAACCCTTAGGAGGCAGTGATCATAATATGATAGAAGTCACTCTGCAGTTCGAGAGAAGAAGCTAAAATCACATGGTTCAGTCTTACAGTGGAGTAAAGGGAAATATAAAGGCATAAGGGGGAAGCTGGGCAATGTTGATTGGATAAGGGCACTAACAAAGATGATAGCAGAACAATGGCTGGAGTTTCTGGGAACAATTCAGAAGTGCAGAATATATTCATTTCAAAGATGAAGAAGTATTCTAAGGGGAGGATGAGGCAACTGTGGCTAACAAAGGAAGTCAAAGACAGCATAAAAACAAAAGAAAGGGCATATAATTTAGCAAAAATTAGTGGAAAGTTAGAGCATTGGGAAATGTTTAAAACCCAACAAAAGGCATCTAAAAAAGCCATAAAGAGAGAAAAGATGTAGGAAAGCTAGTCAATTATATGAAAGAGGATACCAAAAGTTTATGCAGATATATAGAGTAAAAAGGAGGTGAGGAAATACCTGAACACTGGAATATAATGCTGAAGAGGTAGTAATGGGAGATAACGAAATGGCAGATGAACTTAATTACTACTTTGATTCAGTCTTCGCTTGTGGAACGTACCAGCAGTATGCCAGAAATTCAAGAGTGGCAAACAGCAGAAGTGAGTGTAGTTGCTATTACTAAGGAGAGGGTGCTTGGGAAGCTGGAGGTCTGAAGGTTGATAAGTCACCTGGAACAAATGGACTTCACCCCAGGATTCTAAAAGAGATAGCTGCAGAGATTGTGGAGGCATTAGTAATGATCTTTCAAGAATCCCCAGATTCTGGAATGGTTTCAGAGGACTGAAAAATTGTATATGTCTGTCCACTCTTTAAGGGTGGGAGGCAGAAGAAAAGAAATTATAGGCTAGTTAGCTTCAGTGGTTGGGAAGGTGGTGAAGTCTATTACTATGGACAATGTTTGGAGGTACATGATAAAAAAAAAAGGCCAAAGTCAGCATGGTTCCTTAAGGGAAAATATTGCCTGGCAAATCTGTTGGAATTCTCTGAGGAAATAACAAGCAGGATAGACAAAGGAGAGTCAGTACATGTTGTTTACTTGGATTTTCAGAAGGCCCTTGACAAGGTGCCACACATAGGCTGCATAACAAGATAAGAGCCCACGCTATTACAGGGAAAATACTAGCATGGATAGAAGG
Source organism: Mobula birostris (assembly GCF_030028105.1). Classification (NCBI taxonomy): domain Eukaryota; kingdom Metazoa; phylum Chordata; class Chondrichthyes; order Myliobatiformes; family Myliobatidae; genus Mobula; species Mobula birostris. The sequence continues at coordinate 15,438,007 of NC_092387.1, read as the reverse complement.
CTGGATGACTTGCGGGAGGCAAAGAGTGGGAACAAAGGGGGCCTTTTCTGGGTGGCTGCTGGTCATTAATGGTGTTCTGCAGGGGCTGGTGTCAGGACTGCTTCTTTTCACATTGTATGTAAATGATTTGGGTGATGGAATTGATGGCTTTGCAGTCAAGTTTGCAGGTGATATGAAGATAGGTGGAGGAGGAGGTTTTGTTGAGAAAGCAGGGAGTCTGCAGAAAGATTTAAGACAGGTGGGAGAATGGGCAAAGAAGTGACCGATGAAATATTTTAAAGTTAAGTTTATGCTCATGCACTTTGGTAGAACTAATAAAGGCATGGAATATTTTCTAAAAAGGGAGAAAGCATCCAGCCGGGTCTTGATACAGTCATAAGATATTCCTCACTGAGTAAAGTTGGACAGCATATCTCGTTAAAACCAGCGACTGAGCAAACCTGCCAAGAACCAGCAAATACAAGGCATCCCTCTCCTGGGGAGATAAAGATATCTCACTTTCAAAGCTCGCGAGAACGTGGCCCCCCACATGCATGGGATCGTTGTTGTCCAGCATCATGTACATTATGCATATGGCCAGGTCACACACACAATAACAACAGTTCATGTTACCAAAGTCAAGAATGCCAGAGATGTCCAACTCCTGTTGCAGGTGACCTGGGTTGGAGCGATCGGCTGATGAACGACGAGGCTGCACGAGATCGTTGGTGTGACTGAAGTCTCCATGATTGATGCCTGTTCGAGACACAAAGGTTGTACAATTGTATCATCTGTCACTAAAGGCAACATACACTCCTGAGCAGGGCTAATCCCTTGGACTGAGCATGAAGGATTCGTCAGAATCAGAATCAGATTTAATATCCTTGGTATATGATGTGAAATTTATTGTCTTTGTGGCAGTGGTACATTGCAATACATAATAATAGAACAAAATGTGAATTAAAGTAGGTACATACATATTAAATAGTTAAATTAAATAATAGTGCAAAAACAAAAATAAAGAAGTAGTAAGGTAGTATTCATGGGTTCAATAGTGGGTATCTTGTGACTGTCTTATGACCATGATGTAATTGAGTATCTTGTGAGCATGATGCAATGGTCTTGTGATGGTGGAGTGATGTAATTTTCCTGCCAGTGTGAGGTCACGTGATGACATGTTCCCAACAGGTATAAAAGGAAGCCCTGTTGTGATGCAGTTAGTTTCAGTTTAGTTTTGTATTAGTTCATCAGTTACTCTGTTATGCTGCATATTTGTCTCATGACACAGTTTTGGTTTAAAACGGAGTTTTCCTTTCTATTTTAAGGTGCAAAGATTGGTGCTGGCAGTTTCGTCAATTGCTGCCATATTTGTGTGTTGCATCTATAATTTTTACTTTACAGTAGTATTGGAGAGTGAAGACCTTACTAAAGTACGGGAACCTTGAAGGATCGAATAAAGTTGGAGTCGTTCGGCGGTTTAATAAACATAGAACATAGAGTAGTACAGCACAGTACAGGCCCTTCGGCCCACAATGTTGTGCCGACCCTCAATCCCTGCCTCCCATATAACCCCCACCTTCAATTCCTCCATATACCTGTCTAGTAGTCTCTTAAACTTCACTAGTATATCTGCCTCCACCACTGACTCAGGCAGTGCATTCCACTCACCAACCACTCTCTTGAGTAAAAAAAACCTTCCTCTAATATCCCCCTTGAACTTCCCACCCCTTACCTTAAAGCCATGTCCTCTTGTATTGAGCAGTGGTGCCCTGGGGAAGAGGCGCTGGCTATCCACTCTATTCCTCTTAATATCTTGTGTAGCTCTATCATGTCTCCTCTCATCCTCCTTCTTTCCAAAGAGTAAAGCCCTCGCTCCCTTAATCTCTGATCATAATCCATACTCTCTAAATCAGGCAGCATCCTGGTAAATCTCCTCTGTACCCTTTCCAATGCTTCCACCTCCTTCCTATAGTGAGGCGACCAGAAATGGACACAGTACTCCAAATGTGGCCTAACCAGAGTTTTGTAGAGCTGCATCATTACCTCGCAACTCTTAATCTCTATCCCTTGACTTATGAAAGCTAACACCCCATAAGCTTTCTTAACTACCCTATCTACCTGTGAGGCTGTCACAGTAGGGGCGTTGGGAATGGACTCAAATGCAAGGCACGGACACTGAAGTACAAGGAACAGGACTTGACTAGAGTAGGGACGTGACAGGATACAGACAAGGAGCAGGGACAAGAACGCAGACTTGGGCTTGGACCCTGAGCCAGAGACTGGACAAGGACCCAGAACCTGGGTCTTGCCTCGGGCTCGGGCCCCAGAACCAGGCATGGACATGACATGACTTCAGGAGTGGAGGCAGAGGTCTTGAGGCTTGGGGACAGGCTTGGGGAATTGAGGCTGGAGGCTTAGGGACTTGAGGTTGGAGGCTTGGGGACGAGGCTGGAGGCTTGGAGACAGGCTTGGGGACTTGAGGCTGGAGGCTTGGAGACAGGCTTGAGGTCTTGAGGCTGGAGGCTTGGAGACAGGCTTGGGGTCTTGAGGCTTGGGTCTAGGGTACTTTGAGGCTTGGGTATGCACTCCGAGCCAGAGACTGGGCAGGGACCCAGAACCTGGGACTTGACTCAGGCTTGGACTCCAGAACTAGGCGAGGACAAGACGAGGCTACAGGACTGGACATGGCTTGGGTGAGGAACTCCTGGGTAGGGTGAGACACAAGGACAGATAAAGGCACATGGACAGGATTTGGATAGGATTGGACTAGGCACAGACTGGACAAGGGCCTTCAGGAGCACGGAGCCTTGGAATAGAAGAGACGGGAGCACGGAGCACAGAGCCGGGACTCCTCCTTGGGAACAGGATGTAGGGCTGGAACTCACACACATAACACACAGCTGGGACCCCTCCTTGGGAACAGGATGTAGGGCCGGGACTCATACACAGAACGCTGAACATGAAGAGACGGATCCCAACACAAGGTGGCAGCAAATGGCTGGACCCACCTAGTGAAGGCGAGGACACAGTGTCAGTTCCCAATACTAGGTAGCAGCAAACGGCCGGACCTCCCTAGCAAAGGTGTGGACACAGAGAGACAATTCCACACAATGAAAGACAGTTCCTTATCTTGACCTAACAAGGCCCCGGTCTTGCTCCGGCGGTAAAACTTCAGTGATACAGGCGGTGTATACAGGCGGGGTATCCAGGCAGAGAGTCAGGCGAGGTATCCAGGCAGAGAGTCATGCAGGGTATTCAGGCAGAGAGTCAGGGAGGAGGAGGAGGAGGAGGAGGAGGATGATGATGATGATCCCTGGTTTGCAGAGGTATTTATGTCTCAGCCCCAAAACCCAAAACGAGAATCATGTGCCTACAACTGAAACTGGGGAAAACCAGAAACCCTGGCATAAGGAACTATGGACTGGACCGTGAACCAGAATAAGGACTTCACGGACCGGACCATGACAGAGGCAACTTTCAGGGATCTGTGGACATGTACTCCCAGATCCCTCTGCTCCTCCACACTACCAAGTATCTTGCCATTTACTTTGTACTCTGCCTTGGAGTTTGTCCTTCCAAGGTGTACCACCTCACACTTCTCCGGGTTGAACTCCATCTGCCACTTCTCAGCCCACTTCTGCATCCTATCAATGTCTCTCTGTAATCTTCAACAATCCTCTACACTATCTACAACACCACCAACCTTTGTGTCGTCTGCAAACTTGCCAACCCACCCTTCTACCCCCACATCCAGGTTGTTAATAAAAATCAGGAAAAGTAGAGGTTCCAGAACCAATCCTTGTGGGACACCATTAGTCACAACCCTTCAATCCGAATGTACTCCCTCCACCACGACCCTCTGCCTTCTGCAGGCAAGCCAATTCTGAATCCATCTGGCCAAACTTCCCTGGAGGATCAACATTATCGAGCATTCATTCAGAAATAGTGACCTGTATCTGAGATAACTCCTGCAAGAGCAGGGAAGCTTGTGCAGTGTTCACTCACCAGAAAAAGGTCAGTTCCTTTAAGCCATTTGATTTCCTTCATCGTGAGAATCAGCAGTAACGTCACGTCTTCGAAGAAATCTGTTTCCAGAGAAGTCTCTCCTTATTGACTGTGTGAATCACTTGGATTTTCGAATTTACCATTTTAAGAACTGTTTTCGAATTTACCCTTTTAAGAACTGCTCCAGAGTTGCTGTATAGCAGTTAACTTCCAGTTAAGTTTGTTGTTGGAATACTTTTCTCTATTGTTGAGCAGAGTTTAATAAATGTTTTAAAAAAACGGTCACCAGCAACTTTGATGTGTGTTGCTTTAATAAATGTTTTTTTTTATAAAACCTGACTTAATTGATAATTCATTGTTGCTGATTACGTGACAATAGAAACATAGAAATATAGAAAACCTACAGCAAATTACAGGTCCTTTGGCCCACACGGTTGTGCCAAACATGTCCCTACCTTAGAAATTACTAGGGAATCAGAGGGTATGGAGGGAAGGCTGGTGCAAGGTTCTGAGTTGGATGATCAGCCATGATCATAATAAATGGCGGTGCAGGCTCGAAAGGCCGAATGGCCTACTCCTGCACCTATTTTCTATGTTTTCTATGCTTACCCATAGCCCTCTATTTTTCTAAGCTCCATGTACCTATCCAAAAGTCTCTTAAAAGACCCTATCGTATCTGCCTCTACCACCATTGCCAGCAGCCCATTCCATGCACTCACCACTCTCTGAGTAAAAGACTGACCCCTGACATCTCCAACGTCCATTCAGAAATTGGATTGCAAAGGAGAAGAAGCTGTTCCTGAATCACTGAGTGCGTGCTTCAGGCTTCTGTACCTCCTTCCTGATGGTGCAATGAGGACAAGACATGACCTGGGTGATGCGGATCCTTAATGCCACCTTTGCGAGGTAATTCTCCTTGAAGATGTGCTGGATACTATGGAGGCAAATGCGCAAGATGGAGCTGACTATGTTTACAACCTTCTGCAGCTTATTTCCTATATTGTTACATATCTCAAGGAGATCTTGTGAGGATGATGTAATGGTCTTTTGGAGGTCACCTGATGTAATTTTCTCGCTGATATGAGGTCACGTGATGACATGTGCACCACGGGTATATAAGGGAAGACCTCAGATGACGCAGTTAGTTTTTAGTTTTTAGTTTTCCAGCTAGAACGTTGATGTGTCTCCATTTCTGTTGCGTATTTGTTTTTATGACACAGTTTCATTTTTTAAAATGGAGTGTTATGTTCTGTTGCAAGGTACAATAGTGCTGTACTGGCAATTTTTGTTAGATGTGTTGATGTACCTTTTTCCAGTAGTATTGGAGAGTGAAGACTTTATCGCAGTACAGGACCCAAAGGATTAAGAGAAGTTGGTATTGTTCAGCAGTTTAACGAAGGATCGACCTTATTGAGTCTTCGTTGAAGAAGTAGCGACCTGCATCGAGGATAACTCTTGCCAAAAGAGCAAGGAAGTCCATGCGGGATTTGCTCTCTCTCTAAAAGAAATTAAGGTCAGTTGTTTTAAGCCGTTTATTTCCTGCATCGTGAATCCTTTGGACAGAACCAACAGGAAAGTCGCGTCTATGAAGAAATCCTTCTCCAGAGAAGTCTCTCCCAATTGAATGTATAAATCTGTTGGACTTTTGAATTTACCATTTTAAGAACTGTGTTTGACTTTACCGCTTTAAGAACTGTTTTCACATTTAACGCTTTAAGAACCAGTGCCGAGTGACGAGTTGTTGAACGGCTGCATAGCGGTTAACTTCCGGTTAAGGTTTTCGTTTGTTTTTTATTGTTTATCCGTGTTTAATAAATGTTTGGTTGTTTTTATATATCCTGTCTCGATTGATACTCATTGTTGCCGCTTATGAGACAATATCTAAAACCCTAACCCAGGCCATGAGGTACAGAGTCCACAGGTGTCCATCTGTGCTCCACAGTGTCCCGGGGATGCTCACTTCTGAGCTGCCAGATCAATGGAGACAAAAGGGACTTCAAAATCTGGAGTCTGGAGCAACAAGCGATCTGCTAGAAGATCGTCAAGCAGCATCTGTGGCAGGAAGGAACTGTGAGTGTCTCAAGTCCTGATGCAGGGATTTGACCTAAAACATCTGGGATCTTGTTTCTCCCACAGACATTGCTCAGCCCTTGGTTCATTCAGCAGATTGTTTACTGTTCCATCTCAGTTCCATTTTGCGTGCGCGTGGTGTGAAGGTGCAACTGTCTCTACAAGGACTGTGTATTGATGACTCCTACCTTAGGTAGATTAGAGATGTTGAGATCAAGTTGTCTTGGTTGACTCACTATCTACCCCAGATTTAATTCAGCAATGAGCTCCTTCAGGATTCAACCAGTCCAATCAGTGGCGATGTTATCAAGCCTCGTAGTGAAGGATCCAACTTGGATGTTTGGCAGTTCCTTTTTGCCTTCTTACAGTTTCACGTGAGATGAGTGACTATCTGTATGTATAGTTGTGGTGTTAGCCTTTAGACAAAGTAAGGGACTGAATACAAGTAAATAGTTCACTGAAAGTTGCATCACAGGTAGACAGGGTGATGAAGAGAGCATTTGGCATCTGGCCTTCATTAGTCAGGACATTGAGTATAGGATTTAGGACATTATGTTGCAATGTACAGAATACTTTTGAGGCTGCACTTGGAAAGTTGTGCATAGCTCTGGTCACCCTGTTATAGGAAAGATGTCATTAAGACAGCAGAAGTTCAAAGATGACTTATGAGAATGTTGCCAGGATTCAAGGGCCTGAGTTGTAGGGAGAAGCTGGGCAGACTGGGGCTTTATTCCAGGTGGCTGAGATAGATTGGGATAAAATCTTGAGGGGCATTGACAGGGTGAATATATGGTATTCTGAGAGGGGAGATATTTTAAAAGAACAATTTCTTCACACAAAGAGAGGTGTGATTATGGAACGACTGACCAGAGGGAGAGGTAAAGGTTAATAACATTTAATGGACATTTGGACAGATACATAGATAGGAACAGTTCAGAGGGATAGAGGGAAAATTTGTGTAAATCGTTCCAGGTTAGATGGCATTTTCCTGTCATGGATGAGTTGGACTGGATGATTTGTTTCCCTGCTGTACAAGGCCATAAGATCATAAGGCATTGGATCAGAATTAGATCATTTAGCCCATCGAATCTGCTCCATTATTCCATCATGGCTGATTTATTTTCCCTCTCAATCCCATTCTTCTGCCTTCTTCCCGTAACCTTGATGTCCTTAATTAAAGTTACCCAATGAATTGGCTTCCACAGCTGCCTGTGGCAATGAATCGCACAGACTCACCACATCAGTCTGTGACTCTGGATGGGTTACCTCCGATGGATGTTTAGGCACCTATTTCATTCCATTGTTCACAGTGGTCAGAAGGTGAAGGAGGTGTACCTGGCACATTGAAACCACTCATTTTCACAACTGCTCAAATTATCTGAAGTCCCACCCTGCAAACCTCATGACCGACAGAGAGGCACTTACCTTCATTAAAGTTCTTGATATTTGGAAGCACCTTCTCTAGAATTTGCTGAATAATTTGCTCCACAACTTGGCAATCACTGTCCTTCAGTGTGTATAGGTACTTGTTCAGCTGGTGAATGTTTGTAAGTTTCCAGTCGAAGGAATCTCTCTGTAGACTCTTCAGTTTGGGATGCTGGAATTCCTAATAATTAGACAAGTCCATTACAGTCACCCACCTCCAGCATATTAACTTCATTTAAAGGTAAGTTCAAGATAATTTCCACAGAATTCTGCTTTTCTATGCAGCCCAGAGTGGAGAACTGACAGTATTCATTACAGTTGTGGGAGACAGATCACTCACATTAGTCAAAATGAACAGATCACTGCACTTCAAGCAACTACAGCTGTGAGGTTAACTCATCCTACACAGTCAGAAGTTCAAAACAACTGTCCCAACTCCATCTTCTATTGGCCAGTCCTCTCCCCCATTTATTAGGTAGCTACTTTCTATTGCATCCATGATATGAAGGTTTATAGTGGACGATGCAAGTTGACTGGTTGGTTTCAAATACAGCAAAGGATTAATTGAACACTGCCCATCTCTCTTTCAAACAACAACAGAGGAAAAAATTAAAATACCCAAATCTTTCTAAATTTCAATTACCTGACAAAGTGTCTTTGATCTGAAACATTAACTAGCTGAGAATTAGGAATGTCGCCTTCCTCTCTTGGTTCCACTACCTCAGGAAACAGAACATAAAAAATAGAACATTACAGCACAGTATAAGCCCTTCAGCCCACGATGTTCTGTTGACAGTTTAACCTACTCTAAGATCAATTTAACCCTTCCCACCAACAAAACCCTCTTCTTTTATATTATCCATGTGCCCATCTATTTAAGATTTTCTTAAATGCCCCTAATGTATCCGCCTCTACCACTCTCAGCGTAAAGAATTTACCTATGATATCCCACCTAAACTTACCCCCCCGTCACCTTAAAGTTATGTACCCCTCATATTAACCATTTCCACCCGGAGAAAAAGTCTGTCCGCTCAATCTATCATCTTGTACACCTCTATCAAGTCACCTCACATCCTCCTTCACTCCAGGGAGAAAAGTCCTAGCTCGCTCAACCTATCCTCATAAGACTTGCTCTCTCATCCAGGCAGCATGCTGTTAAATCAGCACTGCACCCTCTCTAAAGCTTCCACATCCCTCCTATCATTTGTTGTTTTGCATGACATGGCCCGGGAGGAGCAGTGGCGAGTCTGTCCGTTCGGGAGCAGGGGTCGGGTCAACCTTCGCCTGGCATCTCGTCCACAGCCATTCCGACATGGGTGGCCCTGAGTTGGCATCGGCTGGTGGAATCCTTGAAGCAATTCGGCCTCCACGTGATGTCAACGTGTTAATTCAAGTCGAGGAGGCTTCCTATAATGAGGCGACCAGAACTGAACGCAATACTCTAAGTGTGGTCTAACCAGTGTAGTGTGTGTTTTTTATACATTCATAGAGCTGCAGTATAACCTCACAAATGATATTATCTCAATCCCCCAACTAATGAAGGCCAATACTCCATATGCCTATCAATCTGTATAACAACTTTGAGGGATCTATGGACGTGGACCCCAATAATTTCTCTGTTCCTCCACACTGCTAAGAATCCTGCCATTAACTATATATTCTGCCTTCAAATTAAACCTTCAAAAATGAACCACCTCACACTTTTCTGGATTGAACTCCATTTGCTAATTCTCAGCCCAGCTCTACATCCTGTCAACGTGCACTGTAACCACAACTTCCTACACTATTGACAACATCACCAACTTTCGTTCCATCTGTAAACTTACTGACCCACCTTTCCACTTCCTTATCCAAGTCATTCATAAAAATCCCAAAGAGCGGGTCCTCACAGCTCAGTCTTTCTTTCTTCTCCTCTCTACTATTGATCAGAAGATATAAAATCTGGAAAGCACATCCCACCAGACACAAGGACAGTTTCTCAGCCACTCTCAGACTCTTGAACGAACCTTTAACTTGGTAAGGATTGATCTCTCAGTCTACCTTGCTGTGCCCCTAGTACTTTATTTGTCTACCTGTACTGTACTTCCTGAGACTGAAACGCTATATTTTACGTTCTGCTTTCTTTTCATACCTCAGTGTATTGGCCTGGCTGGATGACACACCAAACAAAAGCTTTTCACTGTATCTTGATAAATGACAAATATAAAGCAATAACTTTGTTTCCCTCTCCACACATGCTGCCTGACCTGCTGAGTATTTCTACAATTTCATTTTGCTGCTTAATATTTGGCATCATGTCTGGGATGCCCAATAACCCAAAATAATATAGATGCCTTTTCAACAAATTGCTTTCGTGTAATTATTGTTTCAAGGTTTAAAATAGATCTGATCTATAACCACACAACTTGTGATTACACCCACATTGTTGTTAAAGGCAAAACACGGCTTACTTAGATGTCTGGACACAGAATACATGGACTTACTTTGAGGACCTTATTAATCTGACGAGAGTTTGCCCAACCTTGTACAAGATCAGGGGGTCTGCAGGGATCTGCTGCAGCGGAATTCCCGGTAAATAGGTCAGCAAGTGGACCATATGGGTCTTATATTCTTGACCAGAATCTGCAAAATATAGAGCACATTTTTTATTAAGTTAGTCTGCCTAATCTTTCTGAATCTGACCTGAAAAATTATATGTTTCCAGTGAATTTCAGTGAATTTTGAAAACATGGACAAAATTATACAAATAAAGCAAATTTTAAAGGGATCAGCAGAAGCCAATGTACAAGAACAAATATCTGATACCCACTAATCGTCTCCAGCAACATATTCCTGCCATCAGTGGTTGGGATGGGTGTGGGGGTTGGAAAACCTTTCTGCTTCAAGAAACTCATATTTGTACTTCCGCCAAATCTACATCCTGGCTGTCGGTCACGTTCAGGACTTTGAGGACATAGCTCTTCCTGTGATCTCTGTTCACCAGGGGCTCCGCTATCAGAATGTGAAAGTTCTGGTCAATGTAGCCGGGCATTGGGTAGACTTCTGAAACCATCAGACTGTACAGCCATCAACCAGCTCTGCCACCTGTGCCTCACTCAATGATTAAAATGGCTTTCTCCGAGTTGGACATCTGAAAGACATCCCGAGTGTAATAGTAACATTCTTAATTTTTTATATATTTGTATTATATTTCCTCCAACATAACAGAGACCATTCAGTGCATTGAGTCTATTCTTGCTCACTGAACAAGCCCATAATCTCATTGTCCTTCTGAGGCATTTTCTTTCACACTCATTGATGTGCTCTAGTTCTCCAACTTCCCACCCACACTGAAGATAATTTACAGTTGTCAATTAACCTACAACACACATACTTACATGGATTAGGTAATTATAGAGAGAAAGAACAGTAACTGGTTGTTTTATTAATAAATCACGTCAAGCAAACCTGTCTTGAAGTACTGCTATTGTTTGTGTCCTTATCCCCAAACCATAGTACTGTCGGTAGAAGAGGAATTCCTATGGATAAAACCCTGGATTTGTGTTTTTGATCATGCTTGAGTTTTTTCAAGGAGGGTTTAACCAAAGGCTAAATTCTCTCACAGGGTTCTCGCAGCTGCCATCAGGCAAGAGGCTCAGAAGCCTTAAGAGCCACACCACGAGGTTCAAGAACAGCTAATTCCCTTTAACCACTCAGAGCTTGAACAACGGTGCCCAACCGGTCACTACAGGAAGCAAGAGAAGAGATTACTGTGCCTTTGGCAATGATCTTTATGTCCTCACTGACCACAGGAACAGTACCAGAAGACTGGAGGGTGGAAAATGTTATTCTTTTGGTTATGAAAGGTAATCAGGATAATCCTGGAAATTAAAGACCAGTGAGTCTTACTTAGATTGTGAGCAAATGGTTAGAGAGGAGTCTTAAATACAAGATTTACGGGCTGGTGGAGCAGCAAAGCCTGATTATGGATCATCAGCATGGCCTCGTGATGGGTAGGTTGCCCCTCACGAATCTGAATGTATTCCTCGAGGAAGTGAGAAAACAAGTTGATGAAGGTAGAGCAGTGAATGTGACTTATATGGATTTTAGTAAATTTTTTGACAAGGTTCCCCACGGTAGGGTCATTCAGAAAATGAGGAGGTATGGGATCTGGGGAAACTTGGCTGCATGGATACAGAATTGGCTTGTCCTGAGAAGGTAGAAGGTGGTAGTAGATGGAAAATATTCTGCCGAGAGGTTGTTGGGATCTCTTCTGGGACCTCTGCTCTTTGTGATTTTTATAAATGACTTGGATGAGGAATTAAAAGGGCGGCTCCATAAGTTTGCAGATGATATGAACATTGGTGAACACGTGGATCGTGTGGAGGGCTGTTGCAGGTTCTGATGGGAGATTGATAGGCTGCAGGGCTGGGCTGAGAAGTGGCAGATGGCGTTCAATCCAGAAAAGTATGAAGTGAAACACTTTGAAAGGGTGAATTTGAAGGAAGAATGCAGGGTTAATGGCAGGAATCTTAGCAGTGCGGACAAACAGAGGGATCTTGGGGTCTCACGTCCATAGATCCCCCAAAGTTGCCGCACATGTTGGTAGGGTTGTTGTGAAGGCGTATGATATGTTGGTCTTCATTGGTTGAGGGATTGAGTTCAAGAGCAATGAGGTAACATTGCAGCTCTATAAAACTCTAATTAGACATTGTGTTCAGTTCTGGATGCCTCATTATAGGAAGTATGTCAACACTTTAGAGACGGTGCAGAGGAGATTAACCAGGATGCTGAATGGATTACAGAGTAAGTCTTACGATGAAAAGTAGAGTGAGCTAGTGTTGTATATTTAATATTTCAATAATATTGTAAATATATTGTTTGATTGAGCATTCTTTGTTGTTGACATAATTAATTATCGGTTATGTTTAAAAGTACATGAATGGCATGCATCGTCACACCACCATGTCATAAGTGTGTGCCTCACTTAAAGTAAAAACAAAGTACACAAGTTATCCCTGGCTCTCCCGTGCTTTGCTTTCAATTACTTTTATGTTTTGGAGTTACAAACCATAATAGCTAATGTTCTCTGGAGCAAAGGAGGATGACAGGTGACTTGGTCGAGGTGTATAAGACAATAGGGGGTGTAGTTAGAGTGGACAGCGAGTGCCTTTTCCCTGGGTGGTAATGGCTAATACAAGATTGGAGGGTTATATAGGGGGGATGTCAGCACTAGGGGTTTTACACAGAGGAGGGCAAGTGCATGAAATGCTGCTGGAGATGGCAGTAGAAACAGATACACTGGGGACAAGCCAGGGACGCCAGAGATGCTGTCATGGTGACTATTTCAAATCCATTCCTACTGACCTTACTGTCTACCAGAAGGAAAATCATCACCCGGATCTTTCTCTGCTGCCTGTCCCAATTGCCAAAGAGCAGCTCCCTGAATCACAGTCTGGATCCCATCTAGTTAAGACATGATGTTTACCACACAACAGCCCTGAGTGTAATGCATTGAACAGCATCATTACACTGTCTATTTTGATCTCATAACCACATTTTTCTGAGTCAATTCTGGTAATCTCCTTGTCTCCTTTTTTTTAAAAATCTTTTCCCATTCCCCATTCTGGTTGCCCTCTTGCCCCTTCTCTTCTCTTCACCTTCCCATTCCTTCCCTTTGGTTCCACTCTTCCTTCCCTTTCTTCCATGGTCCACTGTCCTCTCTTATTAGATTCCTTCTTCTTCAGCCCTTTACCTGTCACATCCCAGCTTCTGACTTCATCCCCCTCCCCCACCAACCCCACTTCCCCCTCACTTGCCAGCTGGTGCCCCCCACCCTCACACACCTTCTATTTCCGGCTCCCGCCCCACCTTCCTTTTCATTTCCGATGAGAAGTCTCAGTTTGATATGTCAACTGTTTATTCCCTCCCACAGAAGCTGCCTAACTGCTGAGTGTCTCCAGCATTTTGCCTGTGTTCCTTCAGACCTCCAGCATCTGCAGAATCTCGTGTGCTTATGATTGTGTGAACCGACAGTGATTGTGAGAGTTCCTTCTCAAATTTATCTTTACCTTACATTTGCAAAGTGATGACAAGCAAAATTGGGTCAACCAAGTCTGTATCAAAGCACTTGCTCCAAAAAGTTTTGTACGAGAATGAAGCTAATGGAGAGGATGAATTAGATTATGAGAACACTCAGTCCTCTTTTATTGTCATTTAGAAATGCATACATGCATTAAGAAACGATACAATGTTTCTCCGGAGTGATATCACAGAAAACAGTACAGACCAAAGACTAACACTGACAGAACCACATAATTATAACATATAGTTCCAGCAGTGCAAAGCAATACCGTAATTTGATAAAGAACAGACCACAGGCACAGTAAAAAAAATAGTCTCAAAGTCCCGAGTCACCGATATCAGGCGGCAAAAGGGAGAAACTCCCTGCCATAAACCTCCAGGCACCGTCAACTTGCCGATACCTTGGAAGCAGCCGACCCCAGCCGACCCTGAGTCCATCCATCCGAAAACTCCAAGCTTCCGAGCAGCCTCTCCGGTACAGCCTCCCGAGCGCCATCCTCTGCCGAGCGCCTTCGACCTCTCCCCGGCCACTGAAACATGCAAAGCTGAGGATTTCAAGGCCTTCAACTCCAGAGATTCTGGTTACCACACAGCAGCAGCGGTAGCAAAGCAGACATTTCAGAAGTTTTCCAGATGTTCCGCTGTGCACTCATATCTGTCTCCATCAAATTAGGATTGTGCATGGTCCCCTACTTGACAGATAACAGGTATTCATCACCAAAGTGGCCGCGTGCGCTGCCGTCACACTGCCATCTTCTCCCCCCGCCCCCCTCCCGCTTCTCCTGAATGGGAAAGTGTTCATTTCCTGGAAGATGTAGGTTGGGTACTCTCATATCCCAGGTGCCTCCTCTCAGTGAGAACAGGCAGTAGTAATGATTTTGACCATTGTCTTCTGTGTGCCCATGAAGGTTTGAAAATGAAGACCTGTGACAAGTGTTGTTCCACAATGACCTGTATTTGGACCTCTGCAGTTTCTGGTTTTTATAAATGACATGGATGAAAACCTACATGGGTGGGTTAGTAAGTTTGCAGACAATACCAAGATTGGCGGTATTGTGGATGGCAAAGGATACAGCGGGATATAGAACAGCTTCAGATATGGTCAGAGAAGTGGCAGATGGAGCTTAACCTGACCAAATGGGAAGTATTGCACTTTGGAAGATCAAATGTAAAGAGACACTGCAACGTTGATGTGCAGATGGACCTTCGGGTCCAAGTCGCTGGATCCCTGAAAGAGTTTACACGGGATGATAAAGAAGGCATATGGTATGTTTGCCTTCGAGGAATTGAGTTCAAGAGTGAGGAGATAATGTTGCAGCTTTATTAAACCCTAGTTAGGCCACCACCTGGAGTTTGCATTCATTTCTGGTTTTTATAGAAGTGATGTTAAGGCTTTGCAGAGGATGCAGTCTGAATTTGATGGCATATGCTGCAAGAAGAGGTTGTACAAAGGCTGAGGGGAGATCTGATAGAGATTTATAAGATGATGAACGGCATAGATCTTTTCCTGGGATTGAAATACCTAATACCAGAGGGCATGTATTTCAGTTGAAAGAGAGTAAGGAAGTACGTGGTGTTCGTTTGTTACGTGCTGTGGGCAATCATATTCTTTCTATGACCATGATTGTCCTTGGCAAATTTTCTACAGAAGTGGTTTGCCATTGCTGCTTTCTTGCAAGTGTCTTTCCAAGATGAGTGACCCCAGCCATTATCATTACCCTCAGAGATTGTCTGCCTGGCGTCAGTGGTCACATAACCAGGACCTGTGTTGCGCACCAGCTGCTCACACAACCATCCACCACCTGCTCCCGTGTCTTCACGTGACCCTGATTTGGGAGGGTAGGGGCTAAGCAGCTGCTAAGCTTTGCCCAAGTCTGACCTGCAGGCTAGCGGAGGGAAGGAGTGTCTTACACCTCCTTTGGTAGAGACATGTCTGCACCTCACCACCCTTGATGTGGTGTTTTTTTTTTACCCAGAAAACGATGGATGCCTGGAATGTGCTGCCTACTGTAGTGAAGGAGGCAAATGCAAACGGAAGGTTCAAGGGGCTCTTCGATAGACACATGAATGTACAGGGAATGGAAGAATGTGGACATTGTGCCAGCAGAAGGGATTTGTTTACTTGGGCATTTACCTATCATCACAACAGGTTAACAGCAAATGTTGTTCCATTGGCTCTTCACTCAGCTCTAGAGCACCTCGACAATGAAGATGCATACATCAAGATGCTCTTCATTGACGACAGCTTAGCATTCAACACTATCATCCCCCCAAAACTCATCATTAAGCTCCAAGACCTGGGCCTCAGTACTTCCCTGTGCAAATGAATCCTCAATTCACTCACTGTTAGACCGCAGTCAGTTTGGATTGGCAACAATATCTCCTCTGCAAACATTATCAGCACAGGTACACCACAAAGCTATGTGCTTAGCCCCCTCACTTTATATCAGTCTGGCTAAGCATAGCTCCAATGCTGTGTTTAAGTTTGTAGTGACACCACTGTTGTTGGCCAAATCAAAGATTCTGACAAATCGCCATCTAGGAGGGAGATTGAAAATCTGGCTGAACAGTGCCACAACAACAACCTCTCACTCAATGTCAGCAAAACCAAAGAGCTGGTTATCAACTACACGAGGAAGACGCCTGAGGTCCACGAGCCAGTCCTCATTAGGGAATCAGAGGTGAGGAGGGACAGTAGCTTCAAAATCCTTTAATATCAGAGGATCTGTCCTGGGACCAGCACTCAAGTGTCATCATAAAGAAACCATAATCGCACCTCTACTTTCTTAGAAGTTTCATTTGATCTAACATGTCACCAAAAACGTCAACATACTTCTTTTTAAATCTTTTTATTGAATTAGTACACAAAAGGTAAACCATGTAGAAACTAATACACTGTTGTGATATAACTTTATAAGAGATATTAATACACAAAAAAAGTAGTACAAACAGTGCAGTTTAGTTATAAAATAATGAGGTAATACAATAGTATACTAATTTTCCATATATATCAATAAAGAGAAGAAAAATCCCAAAAGAAGACCCCAAAAAAAAAGCCCACCGTGCAACTAATCTAAAAAGCAAAGCAAAGCAATGGGCTAACTAGGTATCAAGTAGACTTAAACAACTCAAAACAATCACGTCCTCAAACCCGACCTCCATTAAAAACAGTTAAAAAGCAAAAGGGGAATGTAAATATGGGCAAAGAGAAAAAAAAAGTTACATTAAATGAAAATGTTGAATAAAAGATCTCCAGGTCTGTTCAAATTTAACTGACGTATCACAAAGATTACTTCTGATTTTTCCCAAATTTAAACATAGTATCGTCTGAGAAAACCAAAAAAAAACGTAGTTGGGGCATTAATCTCCTTCCAATGTTGTAAAATACATCTTTTTGCCATTAAAGTAAGAAATGCAATCATTCTACGGGCTGAAGGGGAAAGATTACTGGAAATTTTAGGTAATCCAAAAATAGCAGTAATAGGATGGGGAGAAATATCTGTATTCAATACCTTTGAGATAATATTAAAAATGTCTTTCCAAAATGTTTTCAAAGTAGGACAGGACCAAAAGATATGAGTTAAGGAAGCTATCTCCCCATGACATCTGTCACAAAGAGGGTTAATATGAGAATAAAAATGAGCTAATTTATCTTTAGACATATGTGCTCTATGAACAACTTTAAATTGAATTAGGGAATGTTTGGAACAGATAGAGGAAGTATTGACTAGTTGTAAAATATGCGCCCAGTCATCCGCCAAAATAGTGAAGCCCAATTCCTTTTCCCAATCTGACCTAATCTTATCGAATGGAGCGTTCCTAAGTTTCATGATAGTATTATAAATAATAGATGTTACACCTTTCTGACATGGATTAAGGTTAATTATACTATCTAAAATATATGTAGAGGGTAACGCCGGAAAGGAAGAAAGTATGGTACTTAGGAAATTTCTAACTTGGAAATATCTAAAAAAATGTATTCTTGGTAAGTTATATTTGTTAAATAATTGTTCAGAAGACATAAGGGAGCCATCTAAAAATAAATCCAAAAACCGTGATATACCATTGGTCTTCCAAATTTGAAAGGCATGGTCCGTAGAGGAAGGGGGAAAGAATATGTTGCCTAAAATAGGAATCGCAAGATTAAGTCGAAAAATTTTCGGAATTGAAACCAAATGCATAAGGATATTTAACTATCGGGTTACAAACCTGTTTGTGGTGTTTCAAATCGAAAGGAAGAAAAGAACCTAAAATGGAGCCAAGTGCATAACCTTGAGCAGATTGTAATTCCAATACTACCCATTTAGGAATGGATAGTGTATCTTGATCAAGTAACCAAAATTTCATGTGTCGAATATTAATTGCCCAATAATAAATCTAAAGTTAGGTAATGCCAAACCTCCATCTCTCTTAGCTTTCTGTAGATGTATTCTACCCAGTCTGGGGTTTTTATTTTGCCAAATAAATGAAGAAATTTTAGAGTCAACTTTGTCAAAAAAGGATTTTGAAACAAAAATTGGTAATGCCTGAAATATGTATAAAAATTTTGGCAGAATAAACATCTTAACAGCATTAATACGACCAATCAAAGTTAAATAAAGTGGAGACCATTTAAATGAAAGTTGTGTAATGTGATCAATTAAGGGTAGGAAATTAGTCTTAAATAAATCCTTATGTTTACAAGTAATTTTAATCCAAAGATATGAAAAGTGATTATTAACCAATTTAAACGGGAGGTTCTGATATAAGGGAACTAGCTTATTAATCGGGAAAAGTTCACTCTTACTGAGATTTAACTTATAACCTGAAAAAAGACTAAATTGTGCTAATAAATCTAAAGCAGCAGGAATAGATTTTTGAGGATTAGAAATATATAAAAGTAAGTCATCAGCACAAAGTGATACTTTATGAGACTTTAAACCACGAGTTATACCAATAATATTAGGAGATTCTCCAATAGCAATTGCAAGAGGTTCTAATGCAATATCAAATAATAAAGGACTAAGAGGACAACCTTGTCTGGTACCTCGAAAAAGAGGAAAAGAAGATGAATTTAAAGAGTTAGTACGAACTGAGGCCATAGGAGAATGATATAACAGTTTGATCCAGGATATAAATTTCAGGCTGAAGTTAAACATTTCAAGCACCTTGAATAAGTAAGGCCATTTGACCCCGCAAAGGCTCTTTCAGCGTCTAGGGAAATGACACATTTAGGATCATTTTGTGATGGGGTATAGACAATGTTTAAAAGTGTACGAATATTATAAAAAGAGTAACTATTTTTAATAAAACCTGTTTGGTCTTCCGAGATAATATAAGGAAGTGCTATTTCTACTCTGTTTGCTAATAGTTTAGAAAAAATTTTAGAGTCAACATTTAACAAAGATATTGGTCTATAAGATGTACATTGAGCAGGGTCTTTATCCTTCTTTAATATTAAAGAGATCGATGCTCTATAACAGGATTCAGGTAGTTTACCAAGTTTTATTGAGGCCTCCGGAATAGCCAAGGGATTAATGAGAATGCAAAAAATTTATAGAATTCCGCGGTAAACCCATCAGGACCAGGAGCTTTCCCCGGGTTCACAGAAAAAATAACATTCTTAATCTCATCAGTGGTAAAGGAAGTGTCTAACATAGAAGATATATCGTGTGAAATCTTAGGGAAATCTAGGTTATCTAAAAAGTCATACATATGTTTAGAATCTCGTGGAGACTCTGATTGATCTAAGGAGGAATAAAAGTCAAAAAAGTCTCAGCTTGATCAAATGTCAGTTGATCTTTTTGATTATAAATCTGATTAATTTGAAATTTAGTAGAGTTAGTCTTCAACTGATTAGCCAACAGCTCACCAACTTTGTCACTATGTACATAAAATTTGCTTCGTTTTCATTAATTGATTTGCAATAGAGGACGAAAGTAATAAACTGCGTTCCATTTGAAGTTCAGTTCTTTGTTTATACAACTTCTCAGAGGGAGCTGTAGCATATTTCTTATCAATTTCCTTAAATTTGTCCACAAGAACCCGTTCCTCCTCCTTTGACCTTTTCCTCAAAGCAGCAGAGTACGAGATGATCTGGCCACGAATATAAGCTTTAAAAGTATCCCAAAGGGTGTTCATGGATATATCCTCTGTACAGTTAATTGTAAAAAAGAGATCAATCTGTTCATTGATAAAGTTAACAAAATCCGAGTCCTGAAGCAACAGCGAATTAAAACGCCATTGTCTATTATTTTGTGTATCGGCCGATATTTTAATAGAAAGCTTAAGTGGAGCATGATCCAAAATGGTTATAGAGTCATATTCACATTTAACCACTGAAGAAATAAGACGAGAGTCAATAAAAAAAAATCAATTCTTGAATAGGAATGATGAACATGTGAAAAAAAAGAGATATCTTTTCCCTGAGGATGCAAAAAACGCCAAATGTCCGTCAACCCGAAATCTGAGGGAAATGAATTAATCAAGGTTGCAGATTTATTGAGTAGAGTCCGTAAAGGAGCCAAACGGTCCAATAATGGGGATAAACAAGTGTTAAGATCTCCGCCCTAGATTGGTGAAAACTCATTCAAATTCGGGAACAAATTAAATAATGATTTATAAAATTCCGGGACATACCTCTATAGGTACACAGTGGAGATGATTGTAACTAGCTACATCACAGCCTGGTATGGAAACACCAATGACCAGGAGCGGAAAAGTCTACAGAAAGCAGCGGATACACAGTAGCATTACGGTTAGTGCAACACTATTACAGCTCGGGGCGTTGGAAGTTTGGATGGAGTTCAATCCCAACATCCTCTGTAAGGAGTCTGTATGTCGTCCCTGTGGGACGCGTGGGATTTCTCCGGGTGCTCCAGTTTCCTCCCACAGTCCAAAGGCGTACCAGGTCACTGTAACTTATCCCCCGATCAGGTTAAGGCTGAATCAAGGTTTTCATGCATTGCTGGGCAGCAAGACTCAAAGGCCTGGAAAGCCTATTCCGCATGGGGTATTTCTAAATAAATAAAACACAGCTGAGTACATCACAAGTGAAGCCCTCCCCACCATTGAACACGATTACACGGAGCCCTGTCACAAGAAAGCAACATCCGTCATCCAAGACACCCCCCCCCCGTCCAGGCCATTCTCTCCTCTCACTGCTACCATTGGGCAGGAGGTACAGAAGCCTTAGTCCCACTCTTCATCTTCAAGAACAGTTATGACTCTCTACTGCAATCAATCTCCTGAACTGGTGTGATAACTTCGCTCACCATTACTCTGAACTGATTCTATTACCTACAGGCTCACTTTCAGGCTCCCAATGTTATTTTTATTGGCATACTTTGTCTTTTGCATATTGGCTGTCCATCAGTCTTTGCTTATTTATGTAGAGTTTTTCATACATTCTTTTGTATTTCTTTTTTCCCCTGTAAATCCCTGCAAGAAAATGAATCTCAGAGTGGTATATGATAACATATATGTACTTTGATGATAAGTTTATTTGGAACTTTGAAACTTGATTACAAATGTAACTGGGTTAGCACGACATTGTGGGCCGAAGGGCTTGTTCCTGTGTTGTACTGTTCTGTGTTCTATGTTCAAAGTTCATTGTCTCCTGAACACTTTAGAAATATTGACCACCTGAAGGCACTGGAGAAGGAACACTGACACTTCCCACAGTCTTCTCCAACACCACTGGCTGGGTAACTGAAGCAATGAGAGTGTTTTCCCCCAGACCATCCTCCCCAGCATCAGCTGGAGGAAATCTGCAGGTCAGACAGCACTTATGAAGGGAACTGGACAGTCGATGTTTCAGCTCAAGACCTTTCAGCTGGACTGAATCACCAGCTTCAAGTCTCTATTCTACTTGCTCTCTTCCCAGGGAAGGTCTCACTATTCACCTGTCCAATGCCAGGTTACTGAGAAGGACACGCGTCTAATCTCCAACATAGCGAAAGGTACCAGGAGGACAGAAATAACTCAGGAATTCACAAGTGACTGAGACTCTCTACTTCAGCTCTTTCTTTCAGTCCTGATGAAGGGTCTCAACCTGAAGCATCGACTGTCCATTTCCCTTCACAGATGCTGTCTGACCTGCTGAGTTCCTCCAGCTCCGGAGTGTTGAAATGACTCAAGGATCAACCCAAAACTTCCTTGAAGGATAAACCACATCCACAGCAATGTATGGCACTGATGGGGCATTGACAGCTCAAACTAGCGAAGGAGCTGAGAGTCCTGTGTATCTTCTCCAAAGCATGTAGTAGTCCAGTGAAAACAGCTCAAGGTGTCACCATCTGAGCTGCCCCAGCCCACCCATGACAGAGCCTGTGGGTCCACACCAGCCTCATCAGCCCCTCTGACCCGGAGTCACCCTCAGCCCCACGGGCAGCTTAAGAAGGCGATGCAACCAGGTTATCTGCTACTGAAGAGGAATGAGATGATAGTAAATGAGAAGTTTTCAACAGAAAACAGTAGCCACTATTAACTGTTAGTGATTGAGGGAAGGCAGACTGAGTTAGTAGCACTGTATGGCAGAAAGGCAGGCAGGTTGTAGTTGTGGCATTTGAGTGGGGCTTTGTGTTTTACTGACAGGTTCCCTCTTGCAGTTTACTGAACCCAGTCCCTGCCCAGTGCATTATCGTCACAGGCAGAGCTGATCATTAACAAGTGTACACACATATATGAATATATATTAATAAGCATATCAGCTTTTTGACACCTAAATAAACTCTTCTTGGGCTTTCGATTATAACCGACGTATCGATGACAAACTCTACCATCTTCGTCTGGGATGAAACCCCTATCCCCAAGGTGCTGCCTCATTCTCAGAGCCTTCATTCTATCTCTCAGTTATTCTCTTATTGTTACCTCAGCATTTCTTCCTGCTCTACTTGCACTACAATCTGTGTACCATTCCATTGCTTTAGTTATTCACTGTAGTTATTGTTGTGTTTGATATTACTGTGTAGACTGAGCTTGACGCAAGCGAGGGATTTCTGGTGCACTCTGGTGTCTATGACCGCAACCTGCGTCTCCGTCTGAACAAACAGGAACAATCTGCTGGAGGAACTCAGCAAGCATCTGTGAGGGGAAAGGAATTATCAACGTAGACAATTCCTTTCCTCTCCCATCCCAGATAATGAGTTCCTCCAGCAGATTTTGTGTTGTCCTACATTCCAGTATCTACAGTCTCGTGTCTCCTGCATCCAAGTAGAGAGATTTCACTATATTTACTCTGGCATGTGATTTCCTCACACAATTATTTTGTCATGCACATGTGGCTGCATTGTCAGGGGAACTTTGTTCCCAGGATATTTAAGTAACTATGGTTTCCCCCATCCTCCGTTCCATTCTCCTAGTTCCACTGTCTCCTTCAAACCTTCTCTGACAGGACTTCCCCACAGATGCATCTGAGATGTTCTCCTTCCTCTTAAACCTAGCTTTCTCTTTACAACAATGGACAAAGTCCTTGACCACATTTCATCTTTTACCTACACCTCCTATCCCATCCCCAAATAGAGATCCCTGGTCTTTTTCTCCCCACCAGCCTCGTATTTGACAGATCATCCTTCACAATTCCACCATTTCAAAAGATTCCAGACCTGGCATATCTTTCCCTCCCTCTTCTTTCTGCTTTTCAAAGTGGCCCTTCCCTTTGCAATTCCCTGGATCAATCTTCGCTTCCCACCTCATGGCACTTTTACCATCCAACCACCAGAGAGACATCCCTTCATCTCTTCCCTTCACCTTTTCCCTTCCCACCCTCTGGGGACTCAACCCCCGCCCAGCTACAACAATGAGTCAAAGCCCTACTCTGATCTACTGTATTGAAATCGGGGTTGCAGTGCGCTCTCTGTGTTGGGGAGATCGCTGTGAGGAAGGGTCTGAGCATCCTGTTAATTCTCCATCCCACTCACACCGTCTGCCGGGAGGATCCCGCACTGTCATAACGGCACCACGTGGTCTTGAGGGACCACACCTCATCTGAGGATGTTGCAATCTCCTCAAAGTCAAATTCAACAACTTCAGGTAACTTCAAACAACACACTAAATGCTAGAAAAAGTCAACAGGTCAGGCAGCAAAGGTGGAGTGAAATCGACTGTGACATTTGGACAGGTGAAAGGTCTCAACCAGAAACATTAACTGTCTGTTCCATCCATAGATGCTGTCTGACCTGTTGAGATCCTCCAGAATTTCATATTGCTCCAGATTCCACCATCTACACTCTCTTGTGTCCCAACCTTGGGTAACTCTCTTTCTCGGTGTGGAACAGAATTGGCAAGAGCAAGCATGTAAGCTGAGGCTTTATAAGGCATTGGTCAGACCACACTTGGAGTGTTGTGAGTAGCTTTGGGCCCCTTATCTAAGAAAGGGTGTGCTGGTACCGGAAAATGTCCATAGGAATTTCAGGAGAATGATTCTGGAAATGAAAGGGTTAATGTATGAGGAACATTTGATAGCTTTGGGCCTGTACTCACTGGAGTTTAGGAGAATGAGGGAGGATCTCATTGAAATCTATTGAATATTGAATAGCCTAGATAGAGTGGGTGTGGAAAAGATACTTCCTACAGTGAGTGAGTGAGTCTGGGACTAGAGGGCACAGTTTCAGAGTAGAAGAGAGTCCATCTAGAGCAGAGATGAAGAGGAATTTCTTTAGCCAGAGGATGGTGAATCTGTGAAATTCATTGCCATGAATGGCCGCGGAGGATATTTGTGTTGCACGGGGCGACTGAGGAGAATCCAGGTGCAGGACACCGGCACGTCGACTAAGTTGGGGATGCTGGCGTAGACGTGAATGTAGCATAGCAAACCGGAGGAACCTTGACAAGGAGACGGGATCTACAGGGACTATCTTGAAACTAGGGCGGGAGGAGAAGATGGCGGCGTGATACAGCGCGCGCGGCCGTTCCGAATGAATATCGATATGTGTAACTAGAGGTGCCGTGCATCAATCCGGATTTGATGAGGACAACCGTGAGAAATGCAGAGGAACATCTGGGGTAACTTCTGAAATGCCTGCTTCACTGCCGTTGCTACTGTGCGATCGAGAATCTCCAGAGACGAAGGCCCCAAATCCTCGGCTTTGCGTATCGCCTGTTGCCTCGGTCAGGGTCAAAACGCTCTTCAGAGATGGTGCTCGGTACTCGGTGTTGGGAGGTGGTCAGAGGCTCGGCGTTTTTCGGATGGACTTGGAATCGGACTGTGGTCGGATGCTTCCGGGATGCTGCATCAGCAAGTTGGCGGCGCTGGAGGTTTACCGTCTGCGTGAGATGATGGGACTTTCGAGTGACTCTGAGACTTTTACTGTGCCATGGTCTGTTCTTATCAAATTACAGTATTGCTTTGCACTGTTGTAACTATATGGTATAATTATGTGGTTTTTGTTAGTTTTTAAGTCGGTTTGTCATGTGT
Source organism: Mobula birostris (assembly GCF_030028105.1). Lineage (NCBI taxonomy): Eukaryota > Metazoa > Chordata > Chondrichthyes > Myliobatiformes > Myliobatidae > Mobula > Mobula birostris. Next base: position 15,413,070 of record NC_092387.1, on the reverse strand, counting down.
TTATGTGATATCATTCTGGAAAAACATTTTTATCATTTCTTAATGCATGCATTACTAAATGACAATAAAAGGGGACTGCGTGTCCTCATAATCATAATCATAACTTGGAACTAAGCTTAGAACTAATGGTTCTAAGCGGACGAGAGAACAAAGTAACACACAAGAATAGACCAACAAACTGGCAACCTGTGTAGTGAAGCCATCGTACCTATTTCACAGTCTCTGGTGCAAACCAGGTGCACCATAATTAAGTAAACTAGCAGCAATTGGAAATCTAATGGCTGAAATTAGGGCATAATCAGGGAGAAAGGAGCGTTAAAGGGGAACAACCAAATGGAACCATGATAATTTGAGTATATTTAAAGCAGAGTTTTTGATCAGTCAGGGTGTCATAGGTTATGGGGAGAAAGCGGGAGAATAGGGTTAAGAGGGATAATAAATCAGCCATGATGGAATGACAGAGCAGACTCAATGGGCTGAATGGCCTAATTCTGCTCCTATGTCTTATGGTCTTATAATATAATATAATCCCATTAATGTGGTCAACCCTTTCTTACTCCTAAGTTCCACTCATGTAGCCTCAGTCGACGAGCCTCTCAGAGTGTTGTGTCTTTTCCTGACTAGTAATGCCACTCCTCAAAACTGTAAACTGTTTACACAGATCGAATCATTACACGGTGGATTAACCAGAATAAGGTACAGCAATAACAATGCAGAATGAAGAGTGAAAGCTACCGGTGGAGATAAGCGATAAGGTGGCAAGACCAAATCGAGGAGGATTCATTTTCTAGCTGGCATTAACAGGAAAAAGGATTAGACCAGCTTTATTTGCCACACGTACACCGGAGCAAAGGGTGCACCGCATTATCTGCATCGACAACCAGCACGGTCAGATTATGTGCTGAGGGGCAGCTGCAAGTGTCACTATCCTTCTGGTGCCTACATAGCACGTCCACAGTTCACTAACCCTTACCCGTGTGCCTGTAATTTGTGAGGAGCCCCCAGAGGAAACCTACACAGTCGTGGGGAGAACGTACGAACTCCTTGCAGACAGCGGAGGGATTTGAACCCCTGTCTCTGGCGCTGCAGTAGAATTACACAAAATGCTATGCTACCGACAAAATTGTACATAAACAGATACTGACAAGCAACTAACGTGCAAAAGGAGACAAACTGTGCCAGTAAAAATAACTCTTATGAAGCAAGTGTTTTATAAGGTGGTTGTAATGTGCTTCCGGGGAGAAGGTGGAAGCAGATATGATAGCGCATTAGGCGGGGGAGAAGGTTATGGACCATTTGTAGGCAGGTGACGTTAGTTTAGGTTGGTACACTCATTGTTGGCCGAAGTGCCTGTTCCTGCACTGTACTGTTCTGTATTCACCACGTTCTCAGTTCCTGCACTCCAATCCACTTCCCCCGCAACCCCCGCAGCCAGGACCCAGTTCACTTGCTCCCCCTAAATTTACCCAGCTCATTGCAACAATCATTGATACTGTGAAACATCAAAAAGAGACAAACATTTTGGAGTCATAACAGAAATAAAATCCAATCTTCCAGTAAATCATCCAGTCCAGCAAAGTCTAAACCCTGAAGGTGCCAGATTCTCAGAGTTCCGCTGCACCTCCACTTGTGCCCCCTTGTCCACAGTCAGTGCAACTGTCCCAGACAAACTCTCAGACATTGAAATACTTCTATAATGCAAAGAAACCTGCAGACCAAACTGGACACCGCTGTTTGAATTAATTGTACCAAATGTTCCATTTAATACCAGATATGAAATGGTCACATGTTCACTGAATCTTACTTTTTGGATGAAACTACTTCAAGACTCAAGATTCTAGATTGTTTAATGTTATTTCCAGTACGCAAGTGTAAAGAACAAAATAATAATTACTCTGTATCTCACGCAGCACAAAAAACACAGTAAGATAAAGAATTCAAAAATAAAAAAAACACAATAGATATAAACACATAAGTTAGTTTATGTACATAGATTGATATATCTATAAAGTGACACTAGGCACAGGAGTGTATGTACATATGGTGATTGACAGGAAATGATAAAGTTGGGGTAGTTGAGGGCATGGAGGATGGGTTGCTCGGTGGAGGTGTTGATCAGCCTTACTGCTTAGGGAAAGTAACTGTTTTTGAGTCTGGAGATCTTGGCATGGTGGAGGGTAAGACAAACAGTCCATGAGCAGGGTGGGTGGGATCCTTCATGATGTCATTGGCCCTTTTCTGGCACCTTTCTCTGTATATGTCCTTGATGGTGGGTAGCCTACTGCCAGTGATGTGCCGGACAGTTTGTAATCCATCACAGAGCCCTCCTGCACTGAAGAGTTTCGAGTGACGTATGAAGTGTTCAAATGAAGGGTCTTCAGCATGAAACACTGACTCTGTTTCTCTGTCCACTGACAGACCCACTGAATGACTTCAGAATTCTCTGATTTGATTCAGATTTTCAGCATTTGCAGTTGTTGGAAGTCCATCAGGCTTGGGAGGAAGCGGGAAACAACATCGCCATCATCTGGTCAGATATATAATTGGAACTTCAATTATCAGTTTATTCTGTCCCATAAATTGTCTCAGCCCTATAATCTATTTGAAGTCTAATTTCATATTTCGGTAAAATGAAAATTGATAAATATGCTCCACCTTCCTCTCCTATCAGATTCCATTAACTGCAGCTCATTGTTGAATTGAAATGGTTTACTATTGTCACAGCTGAACATCTTGTCTTGCATTCTATTCAAACAGATCAAATCATTACACAGTGCATTGAAGCAACACGAGGTAAAACAATAACAGAATGCAGAATAAAGTGTAACAGGCACAGTGCAGGTAAATGATCATATCTAGGTAGATTTTGAGGTCAAGACTCCATCTTATTGTACTAGGAAACCGCTTAATAGTCTTAGATTAGATTAGATTATGAGGACATGCACTCCTCTTTTATTGTCATTTAGTAATGCATTCATTAAGAAATGATACAATATTTCTCCGGTATGATATCACAGAGACACAAGACAAACCAAGACCAAAAAAACTGACAAAAACCACATAATTATAACATATAGTTACAACAGTGCAAAGCAATACCATAATTTGATGAAGAACAGACCATGGGCACGGTAAAAAAAAGGTCTCAAAGTCTCTCGAAAGTCCCATCATCTCATGCAGATGGTAGAAGGAAGAAAAAAACTCTTCCTGCCATGAACCTCCAGCGCCGCAAATTTGCCGATGCAGCACCCTGGAAGCACCAGACCACAGCCGACTCTTGAGTCCGTCCGAAAACTTCAAGCCTCCGACCAGCCCTCCGACACCGAGCACCAAGCATCATCTCTGCCCAGCGCTTCGAACCCAGCCCCGGCCACAGGCAATAGGCAAAGCCGAGGATTTGGGGCCTTCCCCTCTGGTGATTCTCGATTGCACAGTAGCAATGGCAGCAAAGCAGGCATTAAAATAAGGAGGTAGAAGCTGTCCTTGAACCTGGTGGCAGGTGCTTTCAGGGTTTTATATTTTCTGCCCAATGGAAGAGGGGAGGAGAGAGAATGTCTGGGCTGGGTGAGGCCTTTGATCATGTCAGCTGCTTTACTGCAGCAGCGAGAAGTGTAGACAGATTAATGGAGGGGAGGCTGTTTCCTGTGATGTGCCAAGCTGTGCCCACAACTCTCTGCAGTTTCTTATGGTCACCTGTAGACCATTTGCCACACCGAGCCACTATGCGTCCAGTAGAATGCGTTCTATTCTGTATTGACGTAGAGGTTTCCTTGGCTGTGGCGTCCCCGTGGTTTGACCAAGACAACCTATTGGTGATGTTCACTCCTAACAACTCGCAGTCCTCTCATCCTCCACACCATTGATGTAAACCAGAGCATTGGCTCCGCCCCCTTTATGAAGTCAACAAGCAACTCATTTGTTTTGGCAACTTTAAGAGAAGGGTTTTTGTCATGAGCTCTCTATCTCCTTCCTGTACTCTGTATTTGAGATACTGTGGTGTATTATCTGTAAACCTGTAGAAGGAGTTAAAGCAGAATTTGTCCACACAGTCATGAGTGTACAGGGAGTAGAGTAAGGGTTGTGGACACACTGTTGGGAATAACCGTGGTGGTGATGATGTTGCCTATCCATACCAATAGGGGTCTGCAAGTCAGGAAGTCAAGGATCCAGTTGCAGAGGGGAGACTGATTCCTAGGATCTGGAATTTGGTTATGAGTTTGCTTGGAATTTTAGTACTGAATGCAGAGTGGTGGTCAATAAACAATGCCCACCATCACCACCCTGTCTCTGTCATGATTTTCACTCTCCCCTCCTCCATCAGCCTATCACTACTCCTTAACTCCATCCACTTGCCAGCTCTTGCTCCCCTCTTCCTCTCAGTGTTATATACCGGCTATCTCCCTCAGTCATTCAGCCCAGAAATGAAATGGTGACTGTCCATTTCCCTCCACAGATGCTGACTGACCCACTGAGATCCCCCAGCATCTTGCTTATGTTTCAAAGCACTTCACAGCCAATAATGTAGCTGTGAAGTGTAGTTATGTACTGTATGTAGTATCGAGAAATGTCCATCAGGGAGAAAGCACCATGTTACCGTTGTGCAATTATATGCCAAATTGAAGGACAAAGATATTATGGGCTGGTAAGTAGCACGGAGATCACTTATATAACATGATTCACACAGATCCCCAGCGTACAACAAAGGGTGCAGTATTTACAGAACAGTGATGGGAGATAATACGTTTGCAGTTAATTTATGCACAGTAAGGAATCACAAAGAACTCCCATTGTAATGAAGAAATAATCTGACTTGGGCTAAGTACTGATGAGGCTCTCTTGTTCTTTAGAATAACTCTGTCAGATGCTTTAACATCCTCCCAGCAGGTCCAGTATGCTCTCAGTCTGTTGTTTGATCCCAACGTCTGACATCACGCACCCTCGCGGAGCACGACGGCAACAGCCAGGGTTTGTTCTCACTATCTGGAGTGTGGCCTGAGCTCTCGACCCTCTGACCTAGAGGTGAGAATTCTGAGCTGCAGCCCGGAGATTCATCAGCACATCAGGCACAGCCGTCTGCAGCGATCAGACACCACACTGCCTCAGGGCTTTGGAACTAACAAGTAGCCCTCTCAGTTGGACAACATCTTGCTGCATTTGTTCAATGTATTCCTACAAGTGTTTTGAACCGTGATGGTCTGCCAGCAATGAATTCTCAGAACGGGAACTCAAACTGTTAAGTGTACAGCCATATAAAATCATTTAACTGTTAAAAAAAATTCCGTCATTGTGGTTTATGAGCAGCGATGAGTTTATATTGTTTAACAGCGATGGATTTTCAGGTATTCTTCACTGAGATGAGAATTAACAGCATGATAGGACGTATTCCTTAATGTGTCAGGCTGAAAGAAAGTTCAGATTTCAGCTTCCAATCAGAAGAACCCTTTCTAAAGATCTTCTATCCCAATGTGCAAAGCCTTTGCACCACCTACTGACAGGAGATTGAAGACATACCCTCGGCCTGAAACGTCGACTGTACCTCTTCCTAGGGATGCTGCCTGGCCTGCTGCGTTCACCAGCAACTTTGGTGTGTGTTGCAGTCAACATTTTGGGCTGACTCCATTCATCAGGACTCGGCCCAAAATATTGAGTATTTAATCACTGACACAATTTGTTTTCTAATTAACCTTTCAGCTAAAGTAAAGAAGGGTCCAGTGTGGGTATAACTTGGATAAATGGCAAGTGACCGACAGCAACTCTTGTGTGTGCAAACATGGGATAAGAACGATTACAGACATTTCGCGGACAGATTCAACAGTAACTTTTCAAATGAACTGATAGGCACTTTACAAGGAAAAAGTTACAATACAGAAAACAAAGGGGAACAGAATGAATTAGATCATTCTTTCCAAAAACTGGGATAAACATTTGGACCAAAGAGTTCCATCTCTTTCTATGCACCAACATTTAAACATATGAACACAGACCTCAAAGCAATGTAGAGGAAATCCTCTTGCTAATGAAAGAACAATTTTGCATTTACTTAGCTCCTTATATGACCTTATGGTGTCTTAAAGAATTTCAAAGCCCCTGAGAAACCTCTGAGGGTGGCCATTCTACCATGGGGGAAATGGTACTGCAGCATTAAAACCTGAACCAACAGGCTCTGGGACAGCTTTATCCAACGGGCCATCAGACTGATTAATTCACACTGACACAATTGTATTTCAGAGGTTTCAAAGGTACATTTAATATCAGAGAAATGTATACAACGTACATCCTGAAACGATTTTTCTTCACAACCATCCATGAAAACAGAGGAGTGCCCTAAAGAATGAATGACAGTTAAAGGTTTGAACCCAAAGTCCCCCCCCCCAGCTCCCCTGCCTTCTGCACATAAGCAGCAGAAAGCAGCAATCCCTCCCTTCAGCAAAAAAAAAGCATCAGCACCCGCCACCAAGCACTCAAGCATGAGGAAGACAACAGCAAGGACACGGACTTGCAATACTCCAAAGACTATATTCTTCACCCTGCATTCGACATACCACAGACTCTCTCTCTCCCTAATAAAGAGATGTCTCCGCTTCACAGCGAGAGGGGAGACATAACAGGCAACTTGCTGGTTTACAATGCTAGAAGTCTGTTGCATCGCTTTTTTCGAGCTCTGTACCCAAAGATCTCAGGTCTCTGGGCACACAGCCAAAGATGTTCCAGGTCCCACGACACACCGGTCTGGGACACCGACTTTCGATCCACCCGCCTCCAGAGCCCCGAGATCCTAGGCCTCCAAAGCCGAGCCGAACTCTTAGGCTGAGCCCTTGGCGTGCCGAACAACGGCCAGTCGTGAAACCCTGAGAGCAGATCCCATTCCCGCAAAGAACCGAAGTCAGCGTGTAACTCCAGGTCAGGGTCTTCAAAAGAACCCTGAAAGGGAAAAATAGAGATATTAAAGATGGAGATAGAGCTGTTTCCGAAGATGCAAACAAAGGAGTCACCATTTAGCATCATCATCACTTCGCTCTGCCCCTGCTATATTGACTGTTCTGTTGTATATCTTACTGTACATATGATTATATGTACTATAATTTGCACATTCCACATTCAGACAGAGACGTAACATAAAGATTTTTACTTCTCATGTATATGAAGGATGTAAGAAACAAAGTCAATTCAATTCAATTCAATTTATAGGTGTAACAGTGGATATATAGTAGACAGAAGAGTCCCACAAACAGTAATGAGATAGAAGACGTGATTGAAGGTAACATTGTAATGTTCAAGTAAAATACTTTAGACAGTGCACCTTCCCTGAGGTATTACATCCGAATGTTTGAATGCCATCAATGTCAAGGCCAAGATATGAGCGAGAGGCAAAGAACCTCGCCTTTCAGATGTTGATGTAGATTTGTTTGGTCACCTAGAAGCCAAAGAATGATTATGGTCCATATACCCAACACTTCATAATGGCTAGAAGACTCAGTTCAGTGGCAGTATATGCATTGCTGGAAAACAAGGAATGGAAGATTCGGTCAGTTAATTCACACTCTGGGAACATTCTCCCACCTTAGAGTGATAAAGTATACATGGAAATGTGTGAGGTGTCCGGTTGATCTGAGGGCCTGATACAAACCCTCGAGGGTGGCAGTGTCCCGATCTGTGTTGAGCTTCAGCCTGAGTTGCAGAGGGAAAGAGATATCAGATGCTTGTCGATTCAAGGCCTCCTCTGCAATCTTGAACACATGACCCAGATTTACATCTCCAACATGACGCTGAGGGAAGGGGAAGGTGTGGGAATTAATGGGTATGGATAAATGTTAATAAGGTGAGGGGAGGGGCATTGGGAGTCTGGGGGAGAAGCTTTCAGGTGTTCAGATGGGAGGGGTGGGATCAATGTCTGGGAGGGGGCATTCTGGTGGTCAGAAGTTTGGTTGCTTCTCCTGGTTTATTGTTATTGGCTTATTATTGTCACATGGGCAGTGTAAAACTTTGTTTGGCCTGCCATCCATATAAGTCATCCTATTCCAACAGTGCGTTAAGGTAGTACAAGGTAAAACAATAACAGAATGTAGAATAAAGTTACAGAGGCAGTGCAGGCAGACTATCAGGTACAGGGCTATAACGAGGTAGATCGTGTGGTCAGGAGTCCATCTTGTCGCACCAGGGGGCCACTCAGTAGTTTCATGAGCTGAGCTGGAAGGACACTGACCGGGTGGACTCAGCTCCTGTCCTGTGGCTGGGTTTGACAGCAAGTACAAGTAAAACTGGGTAACTTGATAAAATCAAACCATGCAGTTTCCTTAGTAACTCACTTCATCCTCAGCCACCCCACCCTGGTGTCTCTCTCCTTTCAGCAAGAAATGTTGGCATCTCTCTCTGATACTTTTGTCATCACCTTCCAAAACCCAAATGAGAGTCAGTGAAGCTGCCATTACACAACAGGAATTAGAGCAGCAGGGACAGGTTGTGGGCAGTCAGGGATCCACAAAGTCAAAGTCAAGTTTATGGCCATGTGCACAAGGACCTGTCCGCACAGTGCAATGAGAAACTTACTTGCAGTTCCATCACAGGCACAAAGCATCGGTATTCATGTGGAAAGCATATATTAAACGCACATTATAAACATTGTTTATCAGAAAGAACAAAGAAGAATGAAGTTTGATTTAGTGCAAAGTAGTCATGGATTTGTCATACTGTATTGATTAGGGTTGTGCTGGTCAGTTCAAGAACCGAAAGGTTGAAGGGAAATAGGTGTTCTTGAACTGGCTGGTGTGGGACTTCAGTTCTACTTGTGGTTTTAACATTTTATTCCCTTGCCACCCCCCACCTTCCCTCAAAGGACACCTGGGATCAAATTTACCCAAGTACTTCCAGCACTTTCTGTTTTAATTTCAGATTTTCAACATCTGCAGGAGTTTTACTTTAATATATACTTCATTTAAAAACTTTCTTCCAATTAAGGAAGACCATTTAAAAGAGAGGAAGTCTGTGCTGGAGTTGAAATTTGTTATTCACCTGCGCTCCCTGTCTGTGTCTGAGTGGACATGAGTAGTATCAATTATCAAGATCTATCCCACAGAATTATTCACCAGACCGTATATGAGACAGTTCACATCATCTGGATTCTAACTGCACATTAATGAGCCTGTCACATTTTACAAAGTTTTCTGTCTATATACACTTTGGGTTTTAGTCAAGATACTGGGCCAGGGCTGATTGATATTCCATGATTCTGGCTGTAAGTCTGATGGAAATAGTTCTATCCCTGCTCTAAGAAGATGAATTACTGGATTGGTCTGATTCATGTTTAAAATACAAAACTGGTTTGACTGGGCAATTTCAGAGAACTTCCCCAGGAAAGTTGTAACTTTCTGATCTGGGCCGTACCCTCCAAAACTATCTGGACCTGCCTCTCGGTTTTTTGCACTACCTTACTTTCCATTTTTCTATTTTCTATTTATGATTTATAATTTAAATGTTTAATATTTACTAATTTTTACTATTTTTAATATTTAATATTTGCAATCAAGGGAGCGGGAAGCGCAGAATCAAATATCGCTGTGATGATTGTATGTTCTAGTATCAATTGTTTGGCGACAATAAAGTATAATTAAGAACAACAAGCTATAATCTTTTAATGTACAGCAAGACGGGGAGGCATTATTTTATGCCACCGGCAGAAGGAATGTGGAAATTCCACATATGGGAGTGGGATTACATTTTATGATCAGTGGCTTCTGAGAATCACGAAAACTGCAGAAGTCGGAAATCTGAATGCAAGGGAACATTCTGGAAAGACTCTGCAGGTGAGGCAGCATCTGAAGGGAGAGAAGCAGAGTTAATGTTGCAGGTTACGGACTCTGAATCAGGTTTACTGCCGCTGACATCGGTTGAGAAATTTGTTGTTTTGTGGCAGCAGTTCACTACAGGCATAACATATTTTTATAAGGTACAATAAATAATAGTGCAAAAGATAAATAGCGAGGTGGTGTGCATGGGATCATGGACCGTACAGAAATCTGATAGGAGGGGGAAGAAGCTGTTTCTAATACATTGAATGTGGTCTTTAGATTACTGCAACCAATATCTTATGGTAGTGATGAGAAGATAGCATGTTCTGGATAGAGAGCACCCATAATTCCTTGGAAGTGGCATCAAAGGTAAATGTTTCCTTCCCTTTCTACTACTGTCCTCTCTCCTCTCCTATAAGGTTCTTTCTTCTCTTGCCCTTGACCTCTCCCACCCACCTGACTTCACCTATCATCCTCCAGCTAGCTTCTTTCCTCTCCTACCCCATCTTTTTATTCAGGCAACTTCCTCTTTCCTTTCCAATCCTGAAGAAGGGTCTCAGCCCAAAACGTTGACCATTTACTGTTTTCCATAGATGCTGCCTGACGTGCTGTGTTGCTCTGGGATAATGGACTTTGGTTTTGCTGAGGAGCTGAGTCTACCCACCCTGTGAGAGAGTGCAGTGGGAGGAAGTTATGTTAGAGGCAAAAAGTGATTTCCAGTCACAGAAAGCTTTGCAAAAACCAGACTGACTTAGAAACTAAAGGGTGAGGCAGTTGGCCACCATTCTGTTCCCAAACAATCTGGCTGCTGTGGGAAAGAATTAATTGACTCAGAAACAACATCTTTGCTGGGAATCCATTCAAATATTTGCAGGCTTACAGGCAATTGTCCCTGGAACAGTTATCGGCTCAAGTCCCATTCGAGAGTTCAATATGTAGGCTCACTCCATGATGCACTGCTGCCAAGCCTTCAGTCAGTTGTTTAAGCTTGCAGGCGACTTAGAAAAAAGATATTCAGCAATTATTTTTCTGAATAACAGCAGCAGATTTATCACTCAACCAACGTCAATAAACCAGATTAACTAGTCTGTTAATGACTGTGCTGAGGACAGTTACTGTCTGCATACCTCACAACCAACTTCAATTCAGAACTGAGTGAAGTATGAAAAAGTTAGTCACGCAACTTTCATTCTCCTTTTCTGTCCTTCATAGAACATAGAAAACATAGAAAACCTATAGCACCTTACAGGCCCTTCAGCCCACAGTGTTGTGCCGACCATGTAGCCTATTCTAGAAACTGCCTAGGATTTCCCTAGCTCATAGCCCTCTATTTTGCTAATCCTATTTTCCAGTCCTACACCAATTTATTTCACTTTTATGCTCCTTAGCTTGTTTACAATTACCTTGACATTGAAAATATCCTGTGGACATTATCAGTTGGCAGTTTGTGAATAGTGTGGGATTTCTGGCTCCCAGGAAGACAGGTCTGGAGATATTAGAATTAGATGTTAAAATGAGGTTTTCCTTTCCAGGACATCAGAGATGTCCTCCTTCTTCAAAGAACGGTGTTTCCCTTCCTCCTCCATTGATGCTGTCCTCTCCCACATCTCCTACATTTCCCAGATATTTGTCTTCCCAATGCCTTGGCAGGGATTGGGTTCTCCTTGTCCTAACCAACCACCAAGTGATCCTTCACATCCAACACGTCATTCTCTACAACTTACACCACTTCCAAAGGGATCCTACCATCAAGCACATCTTTATCCCCTCTCCACTTCCTGCAGGGAGCGCTCCATCCCTTGTCCATTTGCCCCTTCCCACTAATCTTCCTCTTGGCACTTATCCCTGCAAATGGCCAACGTGCCACACTCACCCATTCACCTCCTCCGTCTCCACCATTCGGGGCCCCAAATGATCCTTCCAGGTGAGGCAACACTTCACCTGTGAATCTATTGGGGTCGTCTACTATATCTCCTGCTCCTGATCTGACCTCCTCTACATTGGTGAGACCTGTTGTAAACTCGGCACTACTTTGTTAAGCATCAACGCTCCATCCACCAAAGGCAGAATTTTCCAGTGATCAACCATTTTAATTGCTGTCCTCATTCCTGTTCAGACATATCTGTCCATGGCCTCTTCTTTAGCCACAATGAGGCCACTCTCAGGGTGGAGGAGCAACACCTAAAATTCCATCTAGTAGCCTCCAACTTGGTGACATGAGCATCAATTTCTCCTTCTGGTAAAAACTTTTTCCCTCCCCTTTCCCTGTTCTTCAATTCCCCAGTCTGACCTGTCTGTCACCTCTCCTTGGTGCCTCTCCTTCTTCCCTTTCTTTCAGCTCCATTCTCCTCTCCTATCAGAATCTTTCCTCTCCAGCCCTTTATTTTCCCACCCACCTGGCTTCATCTATCATCTTCCAGCTACCCCTCCCACCAACCTTTTTATTCTGGCGTTTTCCCCCTTAATTTCCATTCCTGGAGAAAGGTCTTGGGCCAAAAGTTAACTGTTTGTTCACTTCCATAGATGCTGCCTGACCTGCTGAGTTCCCTCAGCATCTTGTGTGTGTTGCTCTGGATTTATAGCATCTGTGGAATTTCGTGTGTTCGTGTTAAAACTGCAATCCTACCTGCTTCCCAACTATTAACTTCAATGACCCAAGAAAATCCATAACTCTCCATACCATTTTACTTTGAACTTTCAACCAAACACACTAAGTACTTTCTCAACTGTTTGTGCTCCTAAAGACTGTTTACCAAGAGAAAAAATCTATTAAATTCATTCCTAGAAAGCTTGGTTCTGCTGACCTCACTCTTTGCCCCTCTTTCGTACAACCCAGTGGCTTGGTGGCCAATTTCAGGACACAGTTACAAGTTACCCACAATATTGTGGGACCAGTCATATATATTATGTGGTCTGTCCAGAGCTGAACATCATTACTACTGTGTCTATGCAGTCAGAATAACACACAGGCCTTGTTCAATGCCTACGCTGTCTGCACTCAGTCATCATGCTGCATTCTGAAAGCAGGAGAAAAAGACCACAATCCTCCTAGTTCTTCTATCACCCACAAGCAATGAGAATGGGATTGTTTACTATTAACAGAAAATACTTTCTAATCACTTTCTCTACTATATGGGGACATAAGATGAGGAATATCCCAAGGATAGACTTCTGAGTTTAAAAAGTCAGTTGTCTCCAAATTAGTGTCACTTTGCACAAGTAATTTGTAAGGAATCAGTGGATTCCGATTAGTTGAGTCACCATTTAATCAGGGCAGCCACTTATTTCAGCCAACTCTTAAAGAACAAAAATTGCAACAGTATAGCTTGGATACTCTTCATCTATCTGGTACGCGATGCCCCTTAACTGAACAGGAAACTGTTGCCAAATAGTTTCTAACTAGCATCAGTTGCATGAGCTCGTGTAAGCCTTAGGCACACCATGTTAGGAGCATTCCCGCGTGGGTCCGACAAACAGCTTGAAAAAGCAGCAGGTTTTTTGACGGGGGTCATCGATTGGAGTACTGTGAGGATGCAACAAGAGAATTCCCACGCAGGTCCAACAAAGAGCTTTAAAATACCCAGTCTCCATAAAAGAGAGGTACTGCCAAGCGGAGCGGTCATTGTGGGAGTGGTCATCATCAGAGTAGTAAGGCTTTGGCTCAGCAAGGCTTTAGCAATAACAGGCAGTGTCTAGGTAAGTTCATTCCTTATTTCTTATTTAACTCTTGAGAGAATAGGGAGTATGTCTACAGAGCCAGTATTCAGCTCTGGGTGTCACATATGGGATTTCCTGGAGACTTCCAGCCTCCCGATGGCCACATCTGCACCAGGTGCATCGAGATGCAGCTCCGTAGAGACCGCGTTAGGGAATTGGAGCTGCAGTTCCATGACATTTGGATTATTAGGGAAAGTGAGGCAGTGATAGACAGGAGCTAGTCATCCCAGGTCTGCAGGAGAAGGATAAATGGGTGACTGTCAGGAGAGGGAAGGGAAAACATCAGCCCTTAACAATAAGTACATAATTTTGAGTGCTGTTGGAGGGGCTGTGTCCTGCCTGGGAGAAGCAACAGTGGCCATGCCTCTGGCACTGAGTCTGGCCCTGTGGCTCAGAAGGGTAGGGGATGGAAGAGAATGGCAGCAGTAATAGGGGATTATATAGTCAGGGGGACAGATAGGCAATTCTGTGGACTCAAAAAAGGAAACACGGAGGTTAATTTGCCTCCTAGGTGCCAAGGTCCGAGACGTTTCTGGATGTGTCCACAATATCCTGAAAAGGAAGGGTGAGCAGACAGAAGTTGTAGTACATATTGATACCAATGACATAGGAACAGAAAGGGAAGAGGTCTTGAAAAAAGAATACAGGGAATTAGGAAGGCAGTTGAGAAGCAGGACCTCAAAGGTAGCAATCTCGGGATTGCTGCCTGCGACATGCGACAGTGAGGATAGGAATAGAACGAGGTGGCAGATAAATGCGTGGCTGAAGAATTGCTGAAGGGGTAGGGTCTCAGATTTCTGGATAACTGGGACCTCTTCTGGGGTGAGTGGGACCTGTACAAAAGGGACCAATTGCACTTGAACCTGAGGGAGACCAATATTCTTGCAGGCAGATTTACTAGAGCTGTTGGGAGTGGTTTAAGCTAATATGGCAGGGCGATGGGAACCAGTATGGCAAGCGCTAAGGATGAGCCAGCAGGTTTACAAGTAGATGATGGGTGTAACATGTATGTCAGGAAGGACAAGCCAATGATTGGGTACAAAAGCAAACAGAGCAAATAGTTAAATTGTACCACAGAGGCAAAATTCAAAGGGGCGAGGAATGCAGGACTGAAGGTTCTGTATTTAAATGTGCGTAGTATTTGGAAAAAGGTGGATGAACTCATGGTGCAATTAGAGATTGATTGGTATGACATTGTGGACATTACTGTGGCGGGAAGAAGGCCATAGTTGGGAGGTTAACATCAAAAGATACTCCTTGTATCGAAAAGACAGGCAGGAAGGCATAGGCGGTGGTGTAGCTCTGCTGGCAAGAGACGGATTTATATCTTTAGAATAAGGTGACATGGGTCAGAGAATGTTGAATCTTTGTGGGTGGGGTTAAGAAATTGCAAGGTAAAACAACAATTATGGGAATCATATCTAGGCCTCCAAATAGTAACCAAGACATAGGGTTGAGATTGCAAAGAGAGCTGGAAAAGGCATGTAATAAGGGTAATGACACAATTGTAATGGGAGATTTCAATATGCAAGGGGATTGGGAAAATCAGTTTGGTGTTGGATCACAAGAGATGGAATTTGTTGAATGTCTACAAGTTGGTTTTTTAGAGCAGCTTGTGCTTGAGCCTATTATGGGAAAGACTATCTTAGATTAGGTGTTGTGTAATAACCCAGATCTTATTAGGGAGCTTAACGTAAAGGAATCCTAAGGAGGCAGTGATCATAATATGATTGAATTCATACTGCAATCTAAGAGGGAGAGGCATCAGTCAACATGTATTGGTATCAAAATTGAATAAAGGGTATTACAGAGGTATGAGAGAGGAGCTTTCCCAGGTGGATTGGAGGAGGATACTGGTGGGGATGGCAGCAGTTTCTGGGAATGGTTCTTAGCTCTGTGGGATTGATATGTCCCACAGAGGAAGAAGTTCTCAAATGGCAGGTGTAGGCAACTGTGATTGACAAAGGAAGTTAAGGACTGCATAAAAGCCAGGGAAAGGGCATATAATGTAGCAAAAGTGAGTGAGAAATTGGATAATTGGGAAGCTTTTAAAATCCAACAAAAGGCGACTAAAAAAGCTATAAGAAGGGAAAAGGTGAAATATGAGGGCAAACTAGCTAACAATATAAAGTAGGATACCAGAAGTTATTTCAGTTATATAAAGAGTAATAGGGAGCTGAGAGTTGATATTGGACCATTTGATTCTGACATGGTCGCAAAGGACTGGAAGATTGCAAACACCACTCCACTCTTTAAGAAGGGAGGAAGGCAAAAGAAAGGAAATTATAAGCCAGTTAGCTTAACCACAGTGGTTGGAAAAGTGTCGGTCTATTAATAAGGATAATAAGGAGACTAATGATAAAATAAGTCAAAGTCAGCATGGTTTCTGTCAAGGGAAATCTTGCCTGACAAATTTGTTAGAGTTCTTCAAGGAAGTATCAAGCAGAGTAGACAAAGGAGAGGAAGTGGATGCAATTTACTTGGATTTTCAGAAGACGTTTAATAAGGTGCCACCCATGAGACAGCTTAACAAGATAAAATCCTTTGGTGTTACAGGAAAGATACTGGCATGGATAGAGGAATGACTGGCAGGCAGGAAGCAGCGAATGGAATAAAGGGGCCCTTTTCTGGTTGGCTGCCAGTGACTAGTGGTGTTCCTCAGGGGTCAGTATTGGGACTGCTACTTTTCACATTGTTTGTCAATGATTTAAATCATGGAATTGATGACTTTGTGGCAAAGTCTGTAGATGATACGAGGATAGGGGGAGGGGTAGGTAGTGCTGAGGAAGTAATGCAATTGCAGCAGGACTTAGACAAATCGGAAGAATGGACAAAAAAATGGCAGATCGAAAACAGTGTTGGGAAATGTATGATAGTGCATTTTGGTAAAATGAACAATAGTGCAGACTATTATCTAAATGGGGAGAAGGTTCAAACATCAGATGTGCAGAGTGACTTAGGAGTCCTTGTGCAAGACTCCCAGAAGGTTAATTTACAATTTGAGTCTGTGGTACAGAAGGCAAATGCATTGTTGGCACTTATTTCAAGTGGAATAGAATATAAAAGCAAGGAGATAATGCTGAGGCTTTATAGGGCATTATTTAGGCTATACTTGGAGTATTGTCAACAGCTTTGAACCCCTTATCTCCGAAAGGATGTGTTGTCATTGGAGACAGTCTAGAGGAAATTCACGAGGATGGTTCCGGGAATGAAGGGGTTAACATATGAGGAGCATTTGGCAGCTTTGGGCCTGTACTCACTGGAATTTAGAAGAATGGGGGAGGGGTGGAATCTCATTGAAACCTGCTGAATGTTGAAAGAATTAGATAGGGAGGATGTGGAGAGGATATTTCCTACTGTGGGGGTATCCAGAACTAGAGAGCACAGCCTCAAAATTGAGGGCAGCCGAGGTAAGGAGAATTTTTTTTTTTAGCTAGAGAGTAGTGAATTTGTGAAATGTTCTGCCACAACTGCAGAGGAGGCCAAGTCTGCGGGTATATTTAAGGCAGAAGTTGATTGTTTCCTGATCTGTCAGGGCATCAAAGGATATAGTGAGAAGGCAGGTGTATGGAGTTGAGTAGGATCTGGGATCAGCTATGATGGAATGGAGGAGCAGACTCGATGGGCTGAATGGCCTAATTCTGCTCCTATGTCTTATGGTCCTGTGGTCTAACACCGTGCTTTGAGCAAACAGTTTTTAATTAGCATCAGTTGCATGGCTTTGTCTTCAAAAAGCAGAGATCTTTGCCACTGATAGTTGGCAAGAAATAGGCAGTAAGATAATTCAGAACTGCTCTGCTCACTATGGTTCCAAGCATTTAAGCTTGGAGATGCCAGAAACAGCGGGAGTGAAAATTAAACAATTTCACTTCTTCAAGTTAGGAACTACAAAGAACTTTAAGGTATTGAAAATCATCTTCAATGATAGAATGAGAATGAAGATTTAGTGGATGCGATTGTTAAAAGGGTTGTGTAAAGTCAGTTCATTGCCCACAGCAGGTGTTTGCACAGATTTTATTCGGTTACAGTCAATCAACAGAACAAGACAGCATACACTTGATTAATTCCTCCATCGATAACGATTAGGAACGAATACTCAGTTTTATAGTACTGTAGTAGTATTGATGGTATTCTAATTTGTTCTGTTCTTCATTTAAATACATAGCTACTGCTCAGTTAAATGGTAGTTTGTCTTTTTTATACCTTTTTAACTATTTCCATGAAACTTTGGCTAACTAGGGCAGCCAGTTAACTGTGTCAAAAGGTACTGGTCCTGATGTGTCCCAATTAACTGTAATCCAATTAACATATATATTGCATGGGTGCCTAAGATCTTTGCACTCTACCATAGCAATTTTATGTATTGCACTGTTTTGCTGCAAAAAAAACGTATTTCATGACACATGTGAGTGATGATAAACCTGATTCAAATACGGGTCTCTACTGTGGACTGAGAGTTGGAGGGGGGTAGGGAGAGGGGAATCATGGTTGGAAAAAGGGAAAGGGAGAGGGGAGGGAGTGGGAAGCACCAGAGAGACATTCTGTAATGATCAATAAGCCAATTGCTTGAAATCAGATGAACTTGCCTGGCGTCTCAAGGCTGGGTGTGTCTGCACCCTTACCAGCTCCCACCCCAGGCACTCCTCTGCCACCTGTCCCACACCCCTGCCATGTCAGTCCACCCTTGCCATTTCCAAAATCCTTTGAAAAACTTCTAGCCACAAGTTAGGCTGCCTCCTCCTCACAGCAGACAGTAGATACAAAAGCCTGAAAGCGCAAACCACCAGGCCCAAAAACAGCTTCTATCCAACTCTTGTACAATAACATGGGCTTTAGACATCACAATTGTGGTGATACCACGTGCAATGACGTGTCCGTACATGATTGGACAGAGCACTGAGCATGTGTGGGATGGCCAGAATGTTCTACCACCTGGCTGGGTTAAGACGTGTTTGTTTATCACTGTAAATAAAAGTTCTCTAATTCTTCCAGAACATGATTCTTTACTGTTAACCCATGGAACGTTTAGGCAGAAGTAACATAACATGGTGACAGAAGTGGTTCTAGAAGAATGATACGGAAGGAATTGAGAAGTGCTATTGAAATGGTGAAGTCTCAGCATAAAAAAGAGATTACACAGTTAATGAATGAATTAGATGAAGAAAAGAAGATCCGTATTTCATTACAAATGGAAGTGGAATGTGAATTGACTGATCAAGGAGACAAAGTGAGGATACAAGATAAAAAGAACGCGTGGACACAGACCAGATCATACATGGTCCAAACAGAGGAGGGAGTGGTGTTAAGAAAGAATTGCAAAGGCTTTAAAAAAGAGCCAACTTCAGAATTTCAGTTATCTGATACAGATGTGTTTTGATTAACGCTGTTAATTGTTTTTTCTTTTTAAGGAAAGGAAGATGTGGCGATATCACATGCAATGATGTGCCATTACATGATTGGACAGAGCACTAAGCATGCGCAGGATTGCCAGAATGTTCCAGCACGTAGCTGTGTTAAGACGTGTTTGTTTATTACTGTAAATAAAAGTTCTCTAATTCTTCCAGAGTATGATTCTTCACTGTTCACCCACGGTACGTTTAAACAGAAGTAACATAACAACAATCAACCTCATTATTGGTTTGCACCTTATTGTTTACCTGCACAACACTTTAGTCTGCACTCTGTTACTGTTTTTCCCTTGTACTGCCTCAGTGCACTGATGTGCTGAAATCACCTGTATGGATGCCGTGCAGAACAAAGTTTTTCACTGAACCTCGGTATGTGACAGTAAGAAGCCAATTAACAGTCACAGAAAGATCACAACTGCATTCTGTGCACGGAATATAATGGATGTCATATACAGTGGTATGCAAAAGTGTGGGCACCCCTAGTCAAAATTTTTGTGACTGTGAATAGATAAGCGAGTAAAAGATGACCTGATTTCCAAAAGGCATAAAGTTAAAGATGACACATTTCTTTAATATTTTAAGCAAGATTACTTTTTTATTTCCATCTTTTACAGTTTCAAAATCACAAAAAAGGAAAAGGGCCCGAAGCAAAAGTTTGGGCACCCTACATGGTCAGTACTTAGTAACACCCCATTTGGCAAGTATCACAGCTCGTAAACGCTTTCTGTAGCCAGCTAAGAGTCTTTCAATTCTTGCTTGGGGGGTTTTCGCCCATTCTTCCTTGCAAAAGGCTTCTAGTTCTGTGAGATTCTTGGGCCATCTTGCATGCACTGCTCTTTTGAGGTCTATCCACAGATTTTCGTTGATGTTTAGGTCGGGGGTCTGTGAGAGCCATGGCAAAACCTTCAGCTTGCACCTCTTGAGGTAGTCCATTGTGGATTTTGAGGTGTGTTTAGGATTGTTATCCTGTTAGAAAACATAGAAACATAAAAAACGTACAGCGCAATACAGGCCCTTCGGCCCACAAATTTGTGCTGAACATGTCCCTACCTTAGAAATTACTAGGCTTGCCCTCTATTTTACTAAGCTCCATGTACTTATCTAAATTTCTCTTAAAAGACCCTATCGTATCCGTTTCCACCACCATTGCCGGCAGCCCATTCCACGCACTTACCATTCTCTGAGTAAAAATCTTACCCCTGACATCTCCTCTGTACCTACTCCCAGCACCTTAAACCTGTGCCCTCTTGTGGCAACCATTTCAGCCCTGGGAAAAAGTCTCTGACTATCCACACGATCAATGCCTCTCATCATCTTATACACCTCTATCAGGTCACCCCTCATCCTCCGTCGTTCCAAGGAGAAAAGGCATGCTCCCCAATCCAGGCAACATCCTTGTAAATCTCCTCTGCACCCTTTCTATGGCTTCCATATCCTTCCTGTAGTGAGGTGACCAAAACTGAGCACAGTACTCCAAGTGGGGTCTGACCAGGGTTCTACATAGCTGCAACATTACCTCTCGGCTCCTAAATTCAATTCCATGATTGATGAAGGCCAATACACCATATGCCTTCTTAACCACAGAGTCAACCTGCGCAGCTGCTTTGAGTGTCCTATGGACTTGGACCCCAAGATCCCTTTGATCATCCACACTGCCAAGAGTCTTACCATTAACACTATATTCTGCCATCATATTTGACCTACCAAAATGAACCACTTCACACTTATCTGGGTTGGACTCCATCTGCCACTGCTCAGCCCAGTTTAACATCCTATCAATGTCCCGCTGTAACCTCTGACAGCCCTCCACACTATCCACAACACCCCCAACCTTTGTGTCATCAGCAAATTTACTAACCAATCCCTCCACTTCCTCATCCAGGTCATTTATAAAAATCACGAAGAGTAAGGGTCCCAGAAGAGATCCCTGAGGCACCCTACTGGTGGCCGACCTCCATGCAGAATATAACCCCTCTACAACCACTCTTTGCCTTCTGTGGGCAAGCCAATTCTGGATCCACAAAGCAATGTCCTCTGGATCCCATGCCTCTTTACTTTCTCAATGAGCCTTGCATGGGATACCTTATCAAATGCCTTGCTGAAATCCATATACACTACGTCCACTGCTCTTCCTTCATCAATGTGTTTAGTTACATCCTCAAAAAATTCAGTCCAGCTCATAAGGCACAACCTGCCCTTGACAAAGCCAGGCTGACTACTCCTAATCATATTATACCTCTCCAACTGTTCATAAGTCCTGCCTCTCAGATCTTCTCCATCAACATACTAACCACTGAGGTGAGACTCACTGGTCTATAATTTCCTGGGCTATCTCTACTCCCTTTCTTGAATAAAGGAGCAACATCCACAACCCTCCAATCCTCTGGAACCTCTCCCGTCCCCATTGATGATGCAAAGATCATTGCCAGAGGCTCAGCAATCTCTTCCCTCGCCTCCCACAGTAGCCTGGGATACATCTCATCTGGTCCCGGTGACTTATCCAACTTGTTGCTTTCCAAAATCTCCAGCATATCCTCTTTCTTAATATCTACATGCTCAAGCTTTTCAGTCTGCTGAAAGTCATCATTACAATCACCAAGATCCTTTTCCATAGTGAATACTGAAGTAAAGTATTCATTAAGTGCCTCTGCTATTCCCTCCGGTTCCATACACACTTTCCCACTGTCACACTTGATAGGTCCTATTCTTTCACCTCTTATCCTCTTGCTCTTCACATACTTGTAGAATGCTTTGGAGTTTTCCTGAATCCTGCCCGCTAAGGCCCTCTCATGCCCCTTCTGGCTCTCCTAATTTCCTTCTTAAGCTCCTTCCTATCTTCGTATTAGCCTTATAATCTTCTAGATCTCTAACATCAGCCTGCTCTCTGAACCTTTTGAAAGCTTTTCTTTTCTTCTTGACTAGATTTTTCCAGCCTTTGTACACCATGGTTCTTGTACCCTACCATAACTTCCCTGTCTCATTGGAACGTACCTATATAGAACTCCACACGAATATCCCCTGAATATTTGCCACATTCCTTCCATACTTTTCCCTGAGAACATCTGTTTCCAATTTAAGCCTCCAATTTCCTGCCTGATAGCCTCATAATTCCCCTTACTCCAATTAAATACCTTTCTAACTTGTCTGTTCCTATCTCTCTCCAATGCTATTGTAAAGGAGACAGAATTGTGATTACTATCTCCAAAATGCTCTCCCACTGAGAGACCTGGTACCTGACCAGGTTCATTTCCCAATACCAGATCAAGTACAGCCTCTCCTCTTGTAGGTTTATCTACATATTGTGTCAAGAAACCTTCCTGAACATACCTAACAAATTCCACCCCATCTAAACCCCTCACTCTAGGGAGATGCCAATTGATATTTGGGAAATTAAAATCTCCCATCACGACAACTCTGTCATTATTACACCTTTCCAGGATCTGTTTCCCTATCTGCTCCTCGATATCCCTGTTACTATTGGGCGGCCTATAAAAATCACCCAGTAAAGTTATTGACCCCTTCTTGTTCCTAACCTCCACCCACAGAGACTCCGTAGACAATGCCTCCATGGAGTCCACCTTTTCTGCAGCTGTGACACTATCTCTGATCAACAGTGCCACGCCCCCACCTCTTTTGCCTCCCTCCCTGTCCTTTCTGAAATAGCTAAAACCAGGCACTTGAGGTAACAATTCCTATCCCTGAGCCATCCAAATCTCTGTAATGGCCACCTCATCATATCTCCAAGTACTGATCCACACTCTAAGCTCATTCACTTTGCTGACAACACCCCTTGCGTTAAAATAGACACATCTCAAACCTTTGGTCTGAGCGTGTCCCTTCTCTATCACCTGCCTATCCTCCCTTTTGTACTGTCTACAAGCTTTCTCCATTTGTGAGCCAACCTCCTCTTCCCTAGTCTCTTCAGTTCAGTTCTGAACTTAAAGAGAGGTAACTTTGAAGGTATGAGACATGAATTAGCTAAGATAGACTGGCAAATGACACTTAAAGGATTGACGGTGGATATGCAATGGCAAGCATTTAAAGGTTGCATGGATGAACTACAACAATTGTTCATCCCAGTTTGGCAAAAGAATAAATCAAGGAAGGTAGTGCACCCGTGGCTGACAAGAGAAATTGGGGATAGTATCAATTCCAAAGAAGAAGCATACAAATTAGCCAGAAAAAGTGGCTAACCTGAGGACTGGGAGAAATTCAGAATTCAGCAGAGGAGGACAAAGGGCTTAATTAGGAAAGGGAAAAAAGAATATGAGAGAAAACTGGCAGGGACCATAAAAACTGACTGTAAAAGCTTTTATAGATATGTAAGAAGGAAAAGACTGGTAAAGACAAATGTAGGTCCCCTACAGACAGAAACAGGTGAATTGATTATGGGGAGCAAGGACATGGCAGAGCAATTGAATAATTACTTTGGTTCTGTCTTCACTAAGGAGGACATAAATAATCTTCCAGAAATAGTAGGGGACAGAGGGTCTAGTGAGATGGAGGAACTGAGCAAAATACATGTTAGTAGGGAAGTGGTGTTAGGTAAATTGAAGGGATTAAAGGCAGATAAATCCCCAGGGCCAGATGGTCTGCATCCCAGAGTGCTTAAGGAAGTAGCCCAAGAAATAGTGGATGCATTAGTGATAATTTTTCAAAACTCGTTAGATTCTGGACTAGTTCCTGAGGATTGGAGGGTGGCTAATGTAACCCCACTTTTTAAAAAAGGAGGGAGAGAGAAACCAGGGAATTATAGACCGATTAGCCTAACGTCGGTGGTGGGGAAACTGCTGGAGTCAGTTATCAAAGATGTGATAACAGCACATTTGGAAAGCGGTGAAATCATCGGACAAAGTCAGCATGGATTTGTGAAAGGAAAATCATGTCTGACGAATCTCATACAATTTTTTGAGGATGTAACTATTAGAGTGGATAGGGGAGAACCAGTGGATGTGGTATATTTGGATTTTCAAAAGACTTTTGACAAGGTCCCACACAGGAGATTAGTGTGCAAACTTAAAGCACATGGTATTGGGGGTAAGGTATTGATGTGGATAGAGAATTGGTTAGCAGACAGGAAGCAAAGAGTGGGAATAAACGGGACCTTTTCAGAATGGCAGGTAGTGACTAGTGGGGTACCTCAAGGCTCGGTGCTGGGACCCCAGTTGTTTACAATATATATTAATGACTTGGATGAGGGAATTAAATGCAGCATCTCCAAGTTTGCAGGTGACACGAAGCTGAGCGGCAGTGTTAGCTGTGAGGAGGATGCTAAGAGGATGCAGGGTGACTTGGATAGGCTGGGTGAGTGGGCAAATTTATAGCAGATGCAATTTAATGTGGATAAATGTGAAGTTATCCACTTTGGTGGCAAAAATAGGAAAACAGATTATTATCTGAACGGTGGCCGATTAGGAAAAGGGGAGGTGCAACAAGACCTGGGTGTCATTATACACCAGTCATTGAAAGTGAGCATGCAGGTACAGCAGGTGGTGAAAAAGGTGAATGGTATGCTGGCATTTATAGCAAGAGGATTTGAGTACAGGAGCAGGGAGGTACTACTGCAGTTGTACAAGGCCTTGGTGAGACCACACCTGGAGTATTGTGTGCAGTTTTGGTCCCCTAATCTGAGGAAAGACATCCTTGCCATAGAGGGAGTACAAAGAAGGTTCACCAGATTGATTCCTGGGATGGCAGGACTTTCATATGAAGAAAGACTGGATGAACTAGGCTTGTACTCGTTGGAATTTAGAAGATTGAGGGGGGATCTGATTGAAACGTATAAAATCCTAAAGGGATTGGACAGGCTAGATGCAGGAAGATTGTTCCCGATGTTGGGGAAGTCCAGAACGAGGGGTCATGGTTTGAGGATAAAGGCGAAGTCTTTTAGGGCTGAGATTAGGAAAAACTTCTTCACACATAGAGTGGTGAATCTGTGGAATTCTCTGCCACAGGAAACAGTTGAGGCCAGTTCATTGGCTGTATTTAAGAGGGAGTTAGATATGGCCCTTGTGGCTACGGGGATCAGAAGGTATGGAGGGAAGGCTGGTATAGGGTTCTGAGTTGGATGATCAGCCATGATCATAATAAATGGCGGTGCAGGCTCGAAGGGCCGAATGGCCTACTCCTGCACCTATTTTCTATGTTTTCTATGTTCCCACTCCCCAGCAATTCTAGTTTAAACTCTCCACAGTAGCCTTAGCAAACCTCCCTGCCAGGATATTGGTCACCCTGGGATTCAAGTGCAAGTGTTGTAGAAGCCATCCTCTTTTCATCTTCAGCTTTTTTACAGATGGTGTGATGTTTGCTTCCAGAATTTATTGGTATTGAATTGAATACATTCTTCCTTTACCAGTGAAATGTTCCCCGTGCCACTGGCTGCAACACAAGCCCAAAGCATGATCGATCCATCCCCTGTGCTTAACAGTTGGAGAGGGGTTCTTTTCATGAAATTCTGCACCCTTTTCTCTCCAAACATACCTTTGCTCATTGCGGCCAAAAAGTTCTATTTTAACATCATCAGTCCATAGGACTTGTTTCCAAAATGCATTAGGCTTGTTGAAATGTTCCTTTGCAAACTTCTGATGCTGAATTTTGTGGTGAGGACCACAAAAAGGTTTTCTTCTGATGACTCTTCCATGAAGGTCATATTTGTACAAGTGTCGCTGCACAGTAGAACAGTGCACCACCTCTCCAGAGTCTGCTAAATTTTCCTGAAGGTCTTTTGCAGTCAAATGGGGGTTTTGATTTGCAATCCTACAAGCAGTTCTCTTGGAAAATTTTCTTGGTCTTCCAGACCTCAATCGTTCCTGTTAACTGCTATTTCTTTATTACATTACAAATTGAGGAAACGACTACCTAAAAACACTTTGTTATCTTCTTATAGCCTTCTCCTGCTTTGTGGGCATCATTTATTTTAACTTTCAGAGTGTTAGGCAGCTGCTTAGAGGTGCCCATGACTGCTGATTGTTGGAACAAGGTTTGAGGAGTCAGGGTATTTATAAAGCTTTGAAATCTGCATCACCTGGCCTTTCCTAATGATGATTGTGAACAAGCCGTAGCCCTAACAAGCTAATTAAGGTCTGAGACCTTGGTAAAAGTTATCTGAGAGCTCAAATCTCTTGGGGTACCCAAACTTTTGCATGGTTGTCCTTTCCCTTTTTTCACTCTAAAATTGTACAAAACAAAAATAATACACTATTCTTGCTTAAAATGTTGAAAAGAATGTTTCATCTTTAGCTTTATGACTTTTGGAGATGAGTTCATCTTCTACTCACCTAACTATTCATAGTAACAGAAATTCCGAACAGGGGTGCCCAAACTTTTACATGCCACTGTATATGATAGGAGCTCTTTAAAATATGTTATCACCAATATTTATACGTTGCTACATACCTCGTGGGTGTCTTGTGACTGTCTTATGACCATGATGTAATTGAGTATCTTGTGAGCATGATGTAATGGTCTTGTGATGGTGGGGTGATGCAATTTTTCTGCCAGTGTGAGGTCACATGATGTAATTTTCCCGCTGGTGTGAGGTCATATGATGGCATGTTCCCAACAGGTATATAAAGGGGAAACCCCTGTTGTTACGGAGTTAATTCGTCAGTTAATTCGTTAGTTACTTCGTTATGCTGTGTATTCGTCTCATGACGCAGTCTTGTTTTAAAGTGGAGTTTTTACTTTCTATTGTAAGGTACAAAACCGTTGTGCCAGCAGTTTCGTCAATCGCTGCCTGTTTTTGTTTGTTGCACCATTGATTTACCTTTACAGTCTAGTATTGGAGAGTGAAGACCTTACCAAAGTATGGAAACCTGAAGGATTGAGTAAAGTTGGTGTCATTCGGCGGTTTTATAAAGGATCGATCTTATTAAATCTCCATTCAGGAATAGTGGCCTGCATCTGAGATAACCGCTG